>NW_027556662.1:0-19454 GCF_964204865.1 Styela clava
GAACTAACACATCAATTAAAATCCTTGCTCGCGCTCTTCAAGAGTCGTCGACCGTTCAAAGCACAAATCATACTCCCCAATTTTGGCTCACATTCTACAGCGGAACATTTTGTCCATTGAGTCTTATGATATCGACAATTGCGATGACAATGACAGACGGAGTATAATATAAATATATAATATAATTTAAATATATAGAAAATAGGTGTAATAAAGCCTTCGAGTATATAATCGAGAATTCCATGGTGTTTTCGCAACGTATGCATTTGGAGAAAGAATCCTAAGTGTACCTTCCAATCCTATATACTATAGTATATAGCATGGAAGGATAAGGGTGTATATGTAAAGACGCATATATCCGTAAATGCAAATGCCCATGGGTGTAGATGTTCATGGGTGCAAATGTCTGTGGGTACAATTGTACGCGGGTGTAAAAGTACGCGGGTGTAAAGGTATGTAGGTTCAAATGTACGCGGGTTCAAATGTACGTGGGTTCAAATGTCCGTGGGTGTAATTGTACATGGGTTCAAATGTCCGCGGGTGCAAATGTTCGTGGGTTCAAATGTACATGGGTTCAAATGTCCACGGGTGCAAATGTTCGTGGGTTCAAATGTACATGGGTTCAAATGTCTGTGGGTTCAAATGTCCGCGGGTGCAAATGTTCGTGGGTTCAAATGTACATGGGTTCAAATGTACGCGGGTGCAAACGTCCACGGGTTCAAATGTCCGCGGGTGCAAATGTACATGAGTTCAAATGTACGCGGGTGCAAACGTACACGGGTTCAAATGTCCGCGGGTGCAAATGTACATGGGTTCAAATGTACGCGGGTGCAAACGTACACGGGTTCAAATGTCCGCGGGTTCAATCTATATGCGGGTGCTAAAATCAATGGGTGCAAATGTATGGGTTCAAATGTCCGTAGGTGCAAAGGTCCATAGTTGCAATAGTATACAGGTGCAATTGTCCTGGGTTCAATTTACGGGTTCAGATGTACGGGTTCAAATGTACGTAGGTTCAAATGTGCTGTCACCGCAGTTACCACACACCCTGCCCTTATACACGGCTGTTGTGAATTAAGTATTTTAGGTTCGAAACCTGCTTGGTCTAGCAGTATATTCCTACCAAGCCGCAAGTTTCAGATTTCAGAAGAGTTACAGTTTCCGTGAAGCCTCGTTCTGAGTGGAAATACAAAACACCGTGAGAAAATGACCGCGGAGACTTATCATAACATAGTTGCAATAGTATACAGGTGCAATTGTCCTGGGTTCAATTTACGGGTTCAGATGTACGGGTTCAAATGTACGTAGGTTCAAATGTGCTGTCACCGCAGTTACCACACACCCTGCCCTTATACACGGCTGTTGTGAATTAAGTATTTTAGGTTCGAAACCTGCTTGGTCTAGCAGTATATTCCTACCAAGCCGCAAGTTTCAGATTTCAGAAGAGTTACAGTTTCCGTGAAGCCTCGTTCTGAGTGGAAATACAAAACACCGTGAGAAAATGACCGCGGAGACTTATCATAACTACATTCTCATTTGTCACATATACAAATCGTTACGTTGTAAACGATCCATCCAACGTGAATCTAGACCGCTAGGGTTGATATCTAACTTTTAAGTGTTTCCTCTTCCATGTCATTTATTTTGCCGTCATATCCATTGTGCAAGGCTGGCTGCATTCTGCATTATTGGACACGTTAGTGGACATAACGATCGTTTTGTTATTATGTTGTTGTTGTACTTGTTCTTTGTAGCAGAAAAAAACTCTCTGATTACTGGACTAATCAATTTGAAACTAAACTTTTCGCTAGAACGCTATTACTTTTATTTATTTCAAGTATCCCGGTGTGCTGTATGGGATTCGTTTCTTCGTGTGATATGACGTCATCACAATTTTGCCACTATGTTGAGCTATGTGCTCATAAATTTGAGCATAACTCTCTCGTTTATCGCCATTTGATTGTTCACAGCGTACTCAATTATAAATTTTTACCCACTGTCTAATGAACACAATTGCTACGACACCGTCACTCCCACCACTTCAAGGCAAACCATATGCTTATTTTGTCTCATATTCTTTTGAACGATGTATAGGACTGAAACAAGTGCAGAAACGAAACATTTAGTGAACTTGCAAACAGCTGTGAAGATTATATCTCATATTCGGTAAACAAAGGTTTAGAATTCGAAGTTTTATAAATATTTGCATATTCAGCAAACGAATAATTCAAATTTTACAATTGCGGTAAATTTTGAATTCGACAAACAAACATTTCAAAATCTAAGTTTTGTGATGAAGTTTTTATTTTGTGTTGCAGTCCTAACCAATTACAATTCTTATTTCTACGCCGTGATTATCTTGTTAAAACGTGTAAAAACAATAAAAAACCGTCAAAAAGCACTAGAAACCTTGCTAAAAAGTGCAAAAATGTATCAGAAGTTCGCTCAACTTCATTTGTCTCTTGTAACTTTGCTCAGAGATCATTGTTCTATATTTTTGAGTGATGCGCGTAACTTTGCTTTCAGTAAATTTGCTTATACAAACACACACACTTTGCTCTGATTGCATATAGGAGGAATGCACAAACTTCATGTGCGGCGAGCACCCTAATCATCATACACGAGTAGCAGACGTAAATTAACTTCTCGCTATGTTTATCTCGGGAACTGAATGCCAAGCCCTGTATTATCCCCAAGATTAACAACTGAATAAAAAAAATAGGGCTATGTACTGATTTATATTCTTCGAGTAAAGTTGTAAATTGATGATGTTTTAGCCTTTCTTGATATAAGTCGTACACTTCACCACAATTTTCACATTACTTGAATTTCGAATACAATTTATTGGAATGGTCATGATCACAAATGTACTGATTGACTCGACATGGTTTGCAATACGCTAATCATTGTTATCACATTTCCTATTTCCAGAGGTAAATAGTATCTTGTGCTACTATAATAGAAACCAGTCGAACTTTACATATATTATTGCGATTTTGAGGAAAATCCATAACATGCACTGCGATTAATACTTCAGCCTTCTCCTCTTATGGAATTAGTTTGAAACGAGCGCGCCAAAACCTGACAAAAATAGCACGTGGTGACTCAGTATTCTAAATTACCAAAATTATGTTGAAACCAATGCATCCATCGAAAATATTCATAACGGTCGGTTGTAAAATAGCAAATATGCAATTTATATATATGTATTCCTATTTTATCGATTTGATCGACAACACGGGGTTATTTTCGCTGTACTTGGGCGACGGTAATATTTGGGCCACATTTTGCTGTCGCACAAATAGTTTGGACTTTATTTTCTTTAGGAGCAAAGAGTGTGAAACTTTTTGTGATTCTGGTTCTTGTCGACAGCTTCTAGGCCCAGCTATCTATCTTGTAGTTGTTTTTGCTAAGTTTGGGCTACAAATATATATCATGATTTCTCTTTTTAGACCCGGTTATCTTTTGACAAGATTTTGAAGATTAACAGGAAAATTTTTTCGCTATCGTATTGTATTCCAATAATTCGCTGGAAACATATCTGGAACTTGGAATACTGTTATGGTAAATTTCACCCTAAATGTGCAAACTTGCAGACTGGACCTATTACGTCATATATAGTATGTATCTGCTTAGTCAGGAGCGATGAGAAGTCGGTTTTAGTTATCGATTCAAATAAAGGATAAATTCAGTCGGATCTTGCTCGCCTTACCGTACTTGGTAAGGATTTCCCATAATTAATCAAATTGGTGGGGATATCACTTCAAGTGTGCAAAGTATCTCACTATCTAATTATGGCAGCCATGAGAATATATGGAGCAAACATAATAATCCTCTCCAGAGTGACAGAATAGAGTCTTTTCGTGATATTATTAGGAGTGTTTATAGAGTTTCTTTTCAGGGTTTTGCTGATATATCAATTCAATGGACCATATATAAAACCTTTATTATGTTGTTTTGTTCTGCCAGCTAATATTTAGTAAGTTGCATATTAATAGTTTTATTTGAACTCCTGGATATGAATCACTGTTTGCCACAACTTGTGAATGAAGTTGCCAAAGTTCAATTCGTTACTTGAAGGTGAATATAATTTATTGAACAACTATCATAATGTCAAATATTCATTAGTTTCATAGACACCCGATTAGTTTTTGTTTTGAGCATTGAAGATTAAGTTTTTCAAACCAATCAATTCTGTACATTCTAGCATTGCTCAATCAGACATATCATCTCAATCATCATACACGAGTAGCAGACGTAAATTAACTTCTCGCTATATTTATCTTGGGAACTGAATGCCAAGCCCTGTATTATCCCCAAGATTAACAACTGAATAAAAAAAAATATGGCTATGTACTGATTTATATTCTTCGAGTAAAGTTGTAAATTGATGATGTTTTAGCCTTTCTTGATATAATTCGTACACTTCACCACAATTTTCACATTACTTGAATTTCGAATACAATTTATTGGAATGGTCATGATCACAAATGTACTGATTGACTCGACATGGTTTGCAATACGCTAATCATTGTTATCACATTTCCTATTTCCAGAGGTAAATAGTATCTTGTGCTACTATAATAGAAACCAGTCGAACTTTACATATATTATTGCGATTTTGAGGAAAACCCATAACATGCACTGCGATTAATACTTCAGCCTTCTCCTCTTATGGAATTAGTTTGAAACGAGCGCGCCAAAACCTGACAAAAATAGCACGTGGTGACTCAGTATTCTAAATTACCAAAATTATGTTGAAACCAATGCACCCATCGAAAATATTCATAACGGTCGGTTGTAAAATAGCAAATATGCAATTTATATATATGTATTCCTATTTTATCGATTTGATCGACAACACGGGGTTATTTTCGCTGTACTTGGGCGACGGTAATATTTGGGCCACATTTTGCTGTCGCACAAATAGTTTGGACTTTATTTTCTTTACGAGCAAAGAGTGTGAAACTTTTTGTGATTCTGGTTCTTGTCGACAGTTTCTAGGCCCAGCTATCTATCTTGTAGTTGTTTTTGCTAAGTTGGGGCTACAAATATATATCATGATTTCTCTTTTTAGACCCGGTTATCTTTTGACAAGATTTTGAGGATTAACAGGAAATTTTTTTCGCTATCGTATTGTATTCCAATAATTCGCTGGAAACATATCTGGAACTTGGAATACTGTTATGGTAAATTTCACCCTAAATGTGCAAACTTGCAGACTGGACCTATTACGTCATATATAGTATGTATCTGCTTAGTCAGGAGCGATGAGAAGTCGGTTTTAGTTATCGATTCAAATAAAGGATAAATTCAGTCGGATCTTGCTCGCCTTACCGTACTTGGTAAGGATTTCCCATAATTAATCGAATTGGTGGGGATATCACTTCAAGTGTGCAAAGTATCTCACTATCTAATTATGGCAGCCATGAGAATATATGGAGCCAACATAATAATCCTCTCCAGAGTGACAGAATAGAGTCTTTTCGTGATATTATTAGGAGTGTTTATAGAGTTTCTTTTCAGGGTTTTGCTGATATATCAATTCAATGGACCATATATAAAACCTTTATTATGTTGTTTTGTTCTGCCAGCTAATATTTAGTAAGTTGCATATTAATAGTTTTATTTGAACTCCTGGATATGAATCACTGTTTGCCACAACTTGTGAATGAAGTTGCCAAAGTTCAATTCGTTACTTGAAGGTGAATATAATTTATTGAACAACTATCATAATGTCAAATATTCATTAGTTTCATAGACACCCGATTAGTTTTTGTTTTGAGCATTGAAGATTAAGTTTTTCAAACCAATCAATTCTGTACATTCTAGCATTGCTCAATCAGACATATCATCTCAATCATCATACACGAGTAGCAGACGTAAATTAACTTCTCGCTATATTTATCTCGGGAACTGAATGCCAAGCCCTGTATTATCCCCAAGATTAACAACTGAATAAAAAAAAATATGGCTATGTACTGATTTATATTCTTCGAGTAAAGTTGTAAATTGATGATGTTTTAGCCTTTCTTGATATAATTCGTACACTTCACCACAATTTTCACATTACTTGAATTTCGAATACAATTTATTGGAATGGTCATGATCACAAATGTACTGATTGACTCGACATGGTTTGCAATACGCTAATCATTGTTATCACATTTCCTATTTCCAGAGGTAAATAGTATCTTGTGCTACTATAATAGAAACCAGTCGAACTTTACATATATTATTGCGATTTTGAGGAAAATCCATAACATGCACTGCGATTAATACTTCAGCCTTCTCCTCTTATGGAATTAGTTTGAAACGAGCGCGCCAAAACCTGACAAAAATAGCACGTGGTGACTCAGTATTCTAAATTACCAAAATTATGTTGAAACCAATGCACCCATCGAAAATATTCATAACGGTCGGTTGTAAAATAGCAAATATGCAATTTATATATATGTATTCCTATTTTATCGATTTGATCGACAACACGGGGTTATTTTCGCTGTACTTGGGCGACGGTAATATTTGGGCCACATTTTGCTGTCGCACAAATAGTTTGGACTTTATTTTCTTTAGGAGCAAAGAGTGTGAAACTTTTTGTGATTCTGGTTCTTGTCGACAGTTTCTAGGCCCAGCTATCTATCTTGTAGTTGTTTTTGCTAAGTTGGGGCTACAAATATATATCATGATTTCTCTTTTTAGACCCGGTTATCTTTTGACAAGATTTTGAGGATTAACAGGAAATTTTTTTCGCTATCGTATTGTATTCCAATAATTCGCTGGAAACATATCTGGAACTTGGAATACTGTTATGGTAAATTTCACCCTAAATGTGCAAACTTGCAGACTGGACCTATTACGTCATATATAGTATGTATCTGCTTAGTCAGGAGCGATGAGAAGTCGGTTTTAGTTATCGATTCAAATAAAGGATAAATTCAGTCGGATCTTGCTCGCCTTACCGTACTTGGTAAGGATTTCCCATAATTAATCGAATTGGTGGGGATATCACTTCAAGTGTGCAAAGTATCTCACTATCTAATTATGGCAGCCATGAGAATATATGGAGCAAACATAATAATCCTCTCCAGTGACAGAATAGAGTCTTTTCGTGATATTATTAGGAGTGTTTATAGAGTTTCTTTTCAGGGTTTTGCTGATATATCAATTCAATGGACCATATATAAAAACTTTATTATGTTGTTTTGTTCTGCCAGCTAATATTTAGTAAGTTGCATATCAATAGTTTTATTTGAACTCCTGGATATGAATCACTGTTTGCCACAACTTGTGAATGAAGTTGCCAAAGTTCAATTCGTTACTTGAAGGTGAATATAATTTATTGAACAACTATCATAATGTCAAATATTCATTAGTTTCATAGACACCCGATTAGTTTTTGTTTTGAGCATTAAAGATTAAGTTTTTCAAACCAATCAATTCTGTACATTCTAGCATTGTTCAATCAGAAAATTAACTAACAATACATATGATAACAATTTTTGATTTGGCAACATATTCCATATTCTTAACAACATGCTTGACTATGGCCGACCTTATTTATATTTTGCTTGAAAGCTAACAAAAAAGCGGCGACGTCGTCCCATAAACTGGTACCTATCTATATCGATAAATGAATATGAAACATTCAGTACTCCAGAAGTATGTGAACCAAGATGGCGGACACCGGAACATTGTATGTGTACAACGTTAGGGTTAGGCCATAATTTCATGAACAAATCGTACGGGACTCACTTGGCTATTCCCCGACCTTGTAATAGAACTAAGGAAAATTAGAATACAATTATGGCCTAATCCTAATCTGGTACACATACTGCGTACCGGTGTCCGCCATCTTGGTTCACATATTTCTGGAGCGCCAAACATTCATACCGGTAATTTAATATATTTTCCCAAACCAAATCAACAAAATCATTTTTTTGCTGAAGATGCATTTTAGATCAAATAACGTTAGCGTGGTTTTCCTAATCGCAGATGTGGTGAATTACGATGCTAACAAGAAAACAGACAAAAAACAAAGCGCTTTGCTTCCATTTTGAGGGTTTAATAAATGAAAGACGTTAAATCGGTTCAATAAATGATTGAAGAAATATGTGCTTCATTGTACAGTATATAAGATAATTCGGAGTCATTCAAAAACATGTGGAAGGAAAGATGGTATTTGGAGAATGAAGAATTCGTTGAGGATAAAACTAGTAAACATCGCAAGAAAAATCATATGGTTGATCTGAAAAAAGAAGTTGTTCAGCAAATATCGGAAAAAAGACATATTGGCAGAATATCCACAAACCGTTGGTATGATTGGAAAGTTATTTATCAGCCAAACCCCTCTTGTGCACTATAAAAGTTTATCTATTACCATTCATGAATAAGTGATATAGCATAAGTGATATAGCATTGTAAGCTGGCCTCTAAGTGAGTGTTGATTCTGAGTATGCCAACAAAACTACAATCGAAATCGGTGCGAGCCTGGTAAAATATGTTGGTGATCGACAAGGAATGTCTTTTTTTAACATCTGTATCTAATTCTCAAACTCAAAATTTATGTACCTATACATGTACCTTATGCTTTATGAGGAAGTGAATAAGCGATTGGTGTGAAACTAAAAGTAAATGAGAAATAAATTTACTCTTACATTCTCTCTTAAAGATACTCAGGTTATTTTCTAATATGTAATATCGCCCCTCTTTTCTAAGTTTCTGATAATGCATTTTTCAATTGGTTTTTAAATTCTTTAAAATTTCGGCACGAAACACGCGCACCAATTTTTGATCTACATATTGATTTTCCCTTATCTTAAAAATGAAACTGGATTCTGAAACTATGCCCATTTTGGCAAATGAATATGGGTTATTTTTATTCATTTTTTAAAAATAGTTCGAAATACCTTCATAACGTTTCTGGACTTCGCTGACAACGAAATACTAGAAAAAGTGTGGTGCGTGATATATAGCGGTCATCGTGATATTTATTCTTGATTACTGTGTACTTTTACTAGGATTTTTGCCGCATTGTTGTAAACACATAATATTAATTACATTAACTGGCGTAACTATTTTCCGACTATCAAATAAGCAAATCAGTTAATGGCCTATACACTGTGGACTAATTTGGACGCATCCCACTCAGATATATATATTGCCTGAAATTGAAATTCAGATTAAAAAGATCTACTTAGCTCTTGAAATTTTTCTAACGAACTGGAACTCTGGCATATTCAAAAGCTCATGTTATTCTTTTAGCGACAGCATTCCTAATTAAACAAATGGGGTACAATTTGTTGCTGAGACTTGTGGCAACGTAGGAATTAGGACACGTCTATGTACGGAAAGTCTGAATTGCTCCTGACGATGCCGAGTTATTTCGTTCTCCACCCCCATTCCCTCTGTTCTCCCGTTTTAAATATATAATTATGCAACTTACGGTCATCAGAACACGAAATATTGCATTTATTAGGAAAAGTTTCTGGTAATGGTAAAAGTTTTCTGGAAATGGTAACTATATTTGAAAGAATATATTTTATTTCAAAGAACGGGTAATTATTCAGGTGATGGTTCGATTTAATGGTGGGAGGTACCAAAATACAACGTGTAGTTTTAACTTGCTCATATAAATACTTTCAATTGTTAATACAATAAATTATCGCAAAACAACTTAATAATTATGGCGATTTCAAGACCCTCCACATCATGAATCGATATTTTCTAGTTCTTTTGCCTAAAAGTGATGTAAAGCACGTGTAATGCACTTATTATAGACAAATACATTTGAATACAACAAAAAACGACATCGAACGCACAAAATTGAGATAATCGATGAAACCCTATAGTAACTTCGATATGCGATAATTAGTTTTCTAACCCCATTTATTTGCGAATTTAATGCGTCTCTGAAATACCAAGTGATTGGTATTGACATCATTGGTTTTCATCAAATATATCAAAAGTGATGGCCGAAAAAAACGATAAAAAAATAAATTTGAAATCCAATTTTTTCGAATTTTATTGATGATAACATTTTTAGCTTTCTTGAAATATATCCGAATATACTAAAAATTTGAATCCAAATGCAATAGAACAAATTTTCCATTTTGGAGTCCGAGGTCAAATATAAAGATATAAGATATAAATATAAAATTCCCACATCGACTAATGCAAAAAAAAATTAAGTTTGACTGAAAATTCGCTCATTTATATGTGTTTGAAGTTCAACTCACGACTTCGTAACTTTCAGCAATAAGTCATTTAACAGATAATCCAATTTATGAAATTATGGAAATTTTGTCATGTGGTATTCAAAACTCCACTATAAACAACTTTCAAAATATCGCTATTAGATCTCTTTTCAGGTTACACTTTGACCTCAATAAAATAGTCTATTCTATTTTTGAAATTGCAATTACTTCGCAAAATATAATTTTATAGACGATGAGATTTTAGTTCTGAACAATTCCTGAACAATACTTTTCAGTATGTATACTGTCAATTTATTATTTTTTTCCACGTGTGTCATCTATTATCGTCTTATATCGTCTGTTACACGAGAATTTATGGTTATTTATGATTAGGCAACCGAGAGCACTTCAGTTCGAAAGCGCAGTCGGAGTCAGATGTCGTTACGCACGAAGAAACTTGATACGAAAGTAAATTCGGGGTTTCGGGAACAAACGAACATTTTACAGGGAACTAATCCGTGCCAAACTTGGCAAGAAGGTCTGTCACGATGTCTACAAAACCCACAAAAGTGATCAGGCCAAAGGAAGAGTTTTTTTTTTGCAAAATCGGGTTTTTGGGTCTCGGATGCGAGTACCCGTCAATCTAGTCACACTCGAGTGATTTCAATGTTTACAGGTCATTGAGCTCTGTTTCCGGGCAGAGCGTTTTGCAGACTATATTTTCACAAATATATTCAACGGGGTGGGCAGTGGCTTACAAGCAAAGCATTTAGGGGAAGCGCGAACGTTTTTAATAATGGACTATGATTAAATAGCCAGCTCGCGGTGTCGACCATATCCAATGATGTTCCTCATTCCCGCAAATAGGCTAAATAACGTAGTCCCTCGGAAGTGGGCGACGACGATTGGGCACCAACTCCACTATATTTAAAACGAACTGTATTACTTGCGTGAAATTTTTTCATACCATTTTTTATTGAAAACCGCTAAAAATAACGCTGTGAGTGTCTCACCATATGCCACAGAAAACGAGTAGCCCAACTGCAGCAAAAAATAACATGTGACCGAAATGCAGCAAATAGATGTATATATATATATACCCAGTAGCCACGAGTAGTGAGATTCATCCTGTTTGCACCGATTCTATAGAACCGTCTCACGGAATTTTATGAGATCAGCGAACGGGTTAGCATTACAAGACTTTTGGTAACAGAACCGCCTGAAAATATGACATTTGTATGATGGAACCGACTGACAAAACATTTGAATCCCACAACTGTATATTCCTATATGTTAAAACCAGTGGCGTAGCATCCACCCCCGCGGTCGCGGGGGGGCCCACAGTGAAAAGGGGCCCAAGCGGTTATAATTCAGAAATTTAAGCCGCAAAACCAAAAGCTGCATTGCAAAACCAGTAACGCACATCTTACAACGTTGATGTTAGTTCTGCTCAAATCGTTTTGTTACGTAACAATGCCAGGAATTGGTCTATTTTCGGCGTTTTGTGGTTTGATCGCACCGGCAAAATTACGAAGTCTGTCAGAATGATGTCGAAAGCAAAACCTCTCAGTGGCGCACAGAAACACAGAAAGGGGCAGAAGAGGAAGCACGTATGAAAAGAATTGAAGTAACCAAGATAAACAGCAAATTTTAGGTTACCATTGCCTTTTAATAGCGACATGTTAAGCTTTTTGACGAAATAAAAAAAGCCACTGTTTAAAACTATCGGGCGACAGAAGGGAATAAATGATAGTATACTCCCTTACCTCAGCTCTTTGTATGTACCAGTTATTATTATGACATAGACCTACCTATACTTGGCACTCAGGCCGGTTCCAGCGGACATGTAATCAGGCCTAATTCAATTCGTTTATTACTCCAGACCGCTGTGGTCCATATAAAAACAACACAACAAATAAACATAAGCAAAACAAAAATAACGCAATAAATACATAAAATACCTGATATGACAATCAGATTCACAGTAAGTCTCAAAAAAGAGTTATACTATAGCAATTTAAGAGACCAAAAGTGAGGTATAGAATCTAAGATAGCCCGTAACAAACAGTATCTGGGAATCAAATAATGATTGTAATAGAATGTTATTGGAGTTCCTGCATCTCGTCATGAACAACCACAGATTTTTTCTATGGAGTGCTTCGAAAGAGGGAATGTTCCCAGATACCATTTTGTGACGGACACTCTCAGATCTAGAGACACAGTGAATTACGCGATAAGCATTATAATATGAAATTTTAACTTTTTTATAATTATTGAAAAACAACCAGAGCTGGCAGTTATAAATGCTACAACAATACGTCCTAAATAAAAGATTTTTCACAGTAGTGATATGTTTGTAGTAGTAATATGTTTGTATTTGCGACGGTACAGTGATGCCGTATACTGGCGCGTGATTTCATTTCGATATGTCTTGCTCAATGGTTTCCAACCTATTGGGTAAATCATTTCCGTCCTGTGGTCTATTTGGATCACTTGCTTCCATAATCACTTCGCTATGCATGAAAAACTCGGTTTCTATTAGTTGTTCAATCTTTATAGCATTCGTAGCCAGTGTTATGAGCAAGGCGCAACCCAACTTTTGTACAATTTGAGTAGTTTGCAATGAGTGCATGAATAGGCTTATATACGTATTATAGTAATAAAGAATTAAATAGTATTACCGCAGAAAATTTCTCCCCAATAATGCTGAAATCTCTCCCTGCGTCGGAAACGTTGGTCTAGTCTAGTGGAATGTTGCACTCAATTTAGCTTCAAGTTTTTTAATTTAAGTCCATCTGTGTACCAAAGTTTCGGTTGAGTTGTGCATTTGAGGCTAATTTCACCGTTGCATCGTTTATTGTGTCTTTTAGCAAAAGTAGGTAGACTACTGTTTGTTGTCCGAAGGCATGGTTATATTGTGACCGCCATAGCTTATTTATTTTCACTGAAACATTATTTGAGAATTAAGTCAAACACTATTTCACTTCCGTCATTAAAGGTTTTGCCACTGTGATAGTTAGATCAGAAGACCCAGGATTCCGCATTGGTTATTTATTGATACGGCAACTCCACACTTAATTACATAAATAAATACGAAGCAGCAGACTTTTAGACCTCCAGCCCAGAGACCCGAAAAGAGAGCAAAAGATGTATTTTCTCTCGCACGTGTAATGGATAACCAAATAAAATTGATTGAATGGTCGGAGTCTTATATTACAAATTTGGATGATACCACAATACTCAGGCCTGACAAAACAGTATTGGATAATAAGGGGTAAGCACATCAACTTAAAAACACATACACGACATGAACAAGGACATTATGGTTCGTGACACTAACTTTATCACTTACTCATCTGTATGATAACCGAACTTCACCTAGAACAGAACGACCTTTCTACATAAAAATTTGTCTAAATTAGAACAATTGATTGACTAGACATTTACTTATTTAAAAAATGGCGACGTCGTAATATGACTTCATTTATGGTGACGCCAAAATAAATGCATATGCAGGCAAAATGCCAATGCAAGATTAAAAAATCGGGAATTTTTCACCGAGAATTTATATCAGGTAGGGATCGCAAAATTTGAAGCGGAACTGATCGAGGACAGACAGGAAAAGTTAATCTAGGTTCGAAGGTCGTGGAAAAACACCAAGCGTTTCCATCTATCTGCCTGTTTAGTTCAGGCCGTTAGTCGTTGGTTCAGGCTAAAGCGTATATATAATATAAGCGAGGCAACGCTCGCTCTGCTCAGACAATGGACTCCATCTTGTGCCTATTGTTCTCGGTAATTTAACACAGCGCCTTATGAAAAGTTCCAACACAATTATTGAAACATATCCATTATTTTCACTAATATTTTAGGTAGAAAAATTTTGAATTAGAATCTTAGCCGTACATGCTTATATCCTTTCATGTTGGCCAAATTACATTTATAGTACATTAAATTGTCTTTGAAGACAAGTATACCGGTACCGAGTTGCTTCCGAAGTAAATTGACCACTCTAATCGTCATAATTAACCATTTGACAATGACGTTCCTTATGACGTCACAGATGAAAGCTCTGTGACGTCATAAGCTCCATAATGCCCTACTGCTCAGCTCCAAGCTGGGCTAGAAAAACAAATGACATTGTAGGATTGTTGCGGAGACATTTTACAGCCTCAAATTGGCGTATCACTATAAAATCTTTGAAAAAATGACCAATAATGGTTTTACGCTGTGTTTGTGGTCATATTTAACGCATTAGATAGTTTTTCATTCCTAATTGCGTTATATATTTAGATAGTATATATCTTAAAGTTCAAAATCCACCCTTCAGTTTCATTCTAGCCCTTATAACAGCGGACTTATTCGATTCGGTACAACAACACGACGAAAATTTCCCGTAAGACTCCATTGTTTCGCGTTTCCCAAATATGGCACAAGATGGCGTCCATGAACTAGTTTAACATCAGGCAAGTTAGTGCCAGCCGTTGTTTCAGGCTATCAGCATATCGCGCTAGGTTATGGTTAGATCTAACTTATTCTTAAAACTTGAATTCATGATTTGGTGATTTTACCAAGGAAACTTGAAAGACTTCTGTTGTATCGGGCAGCAAGCGCTAACGTTACTGTGGGATGGCAGATGATGATGAACTTAATCTTCCTCGCGCAGCTGTCAACAAATTGATCAAAGAAACTTTACCACAGGTACCGGTACCGTACCCTACCTACATCCCATATGTTGATAATCTTTTTTGAATATTGTTTATTTAAGAAGTTCACCTAGATGGTTCTGTGATTTCAATTCCTATTATAAACACACAACTGCAATCTACCGTAATACGTAATAACACCAAAAAGTTATGAAGTTACTAGTTCTAGCTTAGTTACATAAAATAGGAAGATTTGTATAAACATTAAAAGCTTTTAACAGATATTTTTTTATCGAGCAATGAGGTATGATAGTAGTATCAGAAATAATATTATTTTTGGCATACCCATCATATATTTGTAAAAGAAAGTAGATTTTCTTGACAAAAAATGTTAACAGTGAAACGTCAATTGCATTGCAGAAAATTTGTTTAAAATCTTCAAATAAAATTATTAATTTTCCATATTATTTGTAGGTTCGTGTCTCTAATGAATCAAGGGAACTAATTGTTCAATGTTGCAATGAGTTCATTCACTTGTTATCATCAGAAGCTAATGAAATGTGCAACAAGAATGCGAAAAAAACAATTATGCCTGAACATGTATTGCAGGGTAATCACTAATATTAGCTTTGAAATATTTTTGCATACAATTCATCAATTTCCTTCTGATAGTGAATTCATGTTCTAATCTGTGATTGTGTCAGCAGTGGAGTTACAATAACTTTTTTATATATTATTGACTTGAAACATGGTCACTTACGAGATTACTACTCAAAAGGTGTAAGAGACTTTGCAATATATAGATAAGAATTCATTTTACTTCCGTCACTCATAGCACACATGATTAAGCACGATGAGATTCTCTCCAGTCGGGCTTTATGCTTGTAATACAGGGTGTCCATAAAGTCTTTTTATAATTTCAATTATTGTTTATTGTTTTTTAATCAGTAATTATTTAAGTATTTTAACTTCATTTAATACTAATCTTTGGGGGACGAAACAATATATGTTACCCATTCCCTTTTGCGATTTTAATTTTTTTAAGACTTCGTGGACACTATATAATTATTATGCTAGTATACAAGTAACCATGGACAAGCCACTCTTTGAATATAGCGCAAAATATCAATTGAATTCTTGCTTTTTTTATTATCGTTACGTTCATTTATTTTAGAGAATAGTTTCAGTGCAGGAGTTTGAATTTATATGTATGCAAAATTCTTATGGGATTTTATTGAAATTTTATTTTCAGCATTGAACACTTTGGGCTTTGGTTCATACACACAAGAATGTAAAGAAGTTTTAGAAGAATGCAAACACGTGGCTTTAAAGAAAAGAAGAGGGAGCAGTCGACTAGAAAATTTGGGAATACCAGAGGAAGAACTGTTGCGTCAACAGCAAGAATTGTTTGCCAAGGTAGAGGCGTTTTCCTAGACAGTATATTTTAGTTTTGTTTTTATCGGTATTTTGTTTGGTTGATCGCCTATTTTTCTCTTTTTTATCAATGACCAAATTGTTGAATGATTAGAGATGATCAGACTTTGACATCTATAAATGTCACTATTTAATTTGTATCTCATTTAGTCTTCAATTTGTAGTAATCACGCCTGGCAATGAATTTTTTCTATCTGATACTTGTTATTGACATAAAAGTTAAATGGAATATGTGAGTCAGAACATGTACCTTACCTTACATATGTATGCTATGTTGTTCCAGTATTCTCTATATCAGGGGTGTACAACCTTTGTGCTATTGGCGGCCACATTGCATTCATTTGTATCCAATACGGCCTCCAGGGGGTTTATGAGCGTGCCGAAGGCGGGTGAAATTTATTGCTCTTATGACATCACAACTGCGTGTTTGACCCATGCCAGGTGCAGTATGCCCAATTACAAAGTATGTAGGACTACTTGGAAGAATAATATTCGCATTTTAATCGTATTTTTCTTTTCGGTGGACCTATTCTTGAGCAGATATATATGAGTCGGGCAGGGGCGGTCGCCCAGTATAATAAAATGTCAAATTTTTTTTATTGAATTTATTCTATAAAAGTTTGCAAAGCATTGTAGCAATTTAATGACTCCCTTGGTCTTGCATGTTGCCAAATCCTATATTTTGAACTTTTTTTTGTTTTTGTTTATAGGATTTTGTATGTGGACGGCCGCATTTTTTTTCAAGCCGGCCGCAGGTTGTGCACCTTTGCTCTATATAATCTTTAACGATGAATTTTCTATTAGTCAGGGGGTGTTGAATACTAATTGGATATTTAGATTGAATCAAAATTAATTATACCAGATAATTCAAATTCTTGGTTTAAAAAATAATTGAGAATATTTTCATTTGGAGTGTCTCAGTAGGCTCTAAAAGTGTCATTTATTTTCTAGAAACTTTGAGAAGTAGATAAATATAAATCAAACCACTGTTAATGTGAAACTTTCTTTCCAAAGTAAATTTATCGAATATACATTGACATAAATATTTACTTTTTTCAAATATGGCCCAGTTCAGAATATATTCGAAATTTGGAATAGTAGGATTATTGGGTTTTGGCCATCGCTGATTTTAGTGTATCTACCTCCATAGTTTCATATATGTATTGTATTTATGATCACAGGCTAGACAAGAGCAGTTAGAACAGGAGCAACAAGAATGGTTACAAATGCAACAACACATGCAACTCCAGCAACAACAATCAGGTGGAGGACAACCAATGATGGTTCCTGGCAGTGGAATGATGGATCCGTCTCAAATGGAAGCACACAATTCAGCATCCACAAGCGAATGAGTGAATATGCATACAGAACAGTAAAAAAATGGTTTGCTGCTCCAAACCTGAACTTAATGGAGGCGTTGGTTCACCATGTGATTAAATATAGACCTTTTCCAAAACACTTAATAACATTCAAAAGTGGTAGATTAATGGCATAAGCTGCACACTCAGTCAAAATGCACGGCTGTAGTGCATACTCTGGCATTGCAGGCATACTTTGCAAAACGATCTCCTTGTTCAAGATATGGGAATATCCTCTGCTGTCTTGGTAGTGCACTTTTGAATTCAGTAAGTGCAGTATTATAAAACAGTGACGACTTGTTCAATATGATATTGTTAATACAATGAAGTTGCTTGAAATATCAACACAAGTCAACAGAGCTATTGTATGCTAGTTGGCAGATGCTTCATTTTTTGCTTGATAGATACCCACTTTAATCCATACTATGCTATTTCTCCAAAATCGTGGTTGCGTTTTGTAAATGATGATTAATCATTATAGCAGTTTGCATTAGCAAAATCCAAGATCTCAAATATTTTGGAAACCAACAATTTCGCATCTAGCAACACGTCAACTAATTCAACCATCCAAAGCTTAGTAATAACGTCATCAGTTCCTGAACTTGAATGAAGGTGCAGATATAACATTAATTGAAGCTAGCAGGGATGCTTATTTCCATGTAAAAGCTCGCTATAACCATGTAATAATGTGCAAATGTTTTGTTTATAATACACAACTTTCAAGGGACTGTTATTGTCTGTGCTTGTACTTTAAAAATGTGGCGGCTATGGAAGTCTGCTTTTTCGAGAGGGAAAGTTTTTTGAAATGGGTTAGACTGGGTACTTGCAGGAGTCTGGTACTCGGAAGCTTTGGCAAAGGTCGGATAATAGGAAATGTACAACGTGGGGGCCTTGAGTAGAACCGGTACATTTGGAAACTATTAATGGAATTAGTCCAGATCAATGGGTATAAACCAGCAATTTTGTTGGTTTCTGTGGGCGCGACCACTTCAATGAATCCTGATATATTTTCAGCTGTTACATCGCGTGTGTGGTTATTTGTGATATATTGTTGTATTTATTGCTCCAGCGACATGTTGACGCTGAATAATCACACTTTCTCGGTTCAGATTCTTCGTGAAAGCTCTTTGTTAAATCTCGAGTCAAAAACTTATAACGCTTGTTTGGTTCACATGTGAACAATGTTACATGAATATCATAGTACTTCGACAGCGAATCCAATGATGCTTAAATCAAAATTATGAACCGTCTTGTATTCCCAATTTTTTTCTGCACTGTACGCCAAGTACTTTCGAACAGATAAGAATATTACTCTTTTAAAATCTATTTTACCCTTGAAACCTGATTGATTTTCACATTTGAATCGAACAATATTGGTAAATCATTAAACTTTAAATGTCCCACAGAGTTTGCGAGAAAACTCGAGTTTTCATTCAAATGCGAACAAAGATTAACTTAATTCACGCAGTTTCGTGTGATAGTCTTTCTCATGCCATATTACATGGAAAATGCTTTACAATTGTACATTGTTTTAATGAAAATTTCACATTATTCAAAAATACGCCGACAGCTTCCACAAAGTACATGATTGCCAACAGGTAAACTTATGTCAAGTATAAATAAAGCACAACTTTTGCAATTTGGTAAAATATTATATAGCATATTATGGTAATTATTTATATCCATGTTATATCAAGTATATATGCATCAGAAACAACCTGTAACTGTTGCATATGTGTTTACTCTGCAATGCGTTGCTATTCGATGGTATTATTATTTGCTCCTGTATTCTTCTATTCCATAATTTCGAAGTGTTTCCTACT
>NW_027556663.1:0-20991 GCF_964204865.1 Styela clava
CACTGTTTTTAAGCGTTTCAGCAGGGTTATAGGTGTTTTTGACGGTTTTTCACTGTTTTTAAGCGTTTTAGCAGGATTATTGGTGTTTTTTGACGGTTTTTCACTGTTTTTAAACGTTATAGCAGGGTTATAGGTGTTTTTTGACGGTTTTTCACTGTTTTTAAGCGTTTTAGCAGGGTTATTGGTGTTTTTTGACGGTTTTTCACTGTTTTTAAGCGTTTTAGCAGGGTTATAGGTGTTTTTTGACGGTTTTTCACTGTTTTTAAGCGTTTCAGCGGGGTTATTGGTGTTTTTTGACGGTTTTTCACTGTTTTTAAGCGTTTTAGCAGGGTTATTGGTGTTTTTTGACGGTTTTTCACTGTTTTTAAGCGTTTTAGCAGGGTTATTGGTGTTTTTTGACGGTTTTTCACTGTTTTTAAGCGTTTTAGCAGGGTTATTGCTGTTTTTTGACGGTTTTTCACTGTTTTTAAGCGTTTTAGCAGGGTTATAGGTGTTTTTTGACGGTTTTTCACTGTTTTTAAGCGTTTTAGCTGGGTTATTGGTGTTTTTTGACGGTTTTTCACTGTTTTTAAGCGTTTCAGCAGGGTTATTGGTGTTTTTTGACGGTTTTTCACTGTTTTTAAGCGTTTTAGCAGGGTTATTGCTGTTTTTTGACGGTTTTTCACTGTTTTTAAGCGTTTCAGCGGGGTTATTGGTGTTTTTTGACTGTTTTTCACTGTTTTTAAGCGTTTTAGCAGAGTTATTGGTGTTTTTTGACGGTTTTTCACTGTTTTTAAGCGTTTCAGCAGGGTTATAGGTGTTTTTTGACGGTTTTTCACTGTTTTTAAGCGTTTTAGCAGGGTTATTGGTGTTTTTTGACGGTTTTTCACTTTTTTTAAGCGTTTTAGCAGGGTTATTGGTGTTTTTTGACGGTTTTTCACTGTTTTTTAGCGTTTTAGCAGGGTTATAGGTGTTTTTTGACGGTTTTTCACTGTTTTTGAGCGTTTCAGCGGGGTTATTGGTGTTTTTTGACGGTTTTTCACTGTTTTTAAGCGTTTTAGCAGGGTTATTGGTGTTTTTTGACGGTTTTTCACTGTTTTTAAGCGTTTTAGCAGGGTTATTGGTGTTTTTTGACGGTTTTTCACTGTTTTTAAGCGTTTTAGCAGGGTTATTGCTGTTTTTTGACGGTTTTTCACTGTTTTTAAGCGTTTTAGCAGGGTTATAGGTGTTTTTTGACGGTTTTTCACTGTTTTTAAGCGTTTTAGCTGGGTTATTGGTGTTTTTTGACGGTTTTTCACTGTTTTTAAGCGTTTCAGCAGGGTTATTGGTGTTTTTTGACGGTTTTTCACTGTTTTTAAGCGTTTCAGCAGGGTTATTGGTGTTTTTTGACGGTTTTTCACTGTTTTTAAGCGTTTCAGCAGGGTTATTGGTGTTTTTTGACGGTTTTTCACTGTTTTTAAGCGTTTCAGCAGGGTTATTGGTGTTTTTTGACGGTTTTTCACTGTTTTTAAGCGTTTCAGCAGGGTTATCGGTGTTTTTTGACGGTTTTTCACTGTTTTTAAGCGTTTCAGCAAGGTTATTCGTGTTTTTTGACGGTTTTTCACTGTTTTTAAGCGTTTCAGCAGGGTTATTGGTGTTTTTTGACGGTTTTTCACTGTTTTTAAGCGTTTCAGCAGGGTTATAGGTGTTTTTTGACGGTTTTTTACTGTTTTTAAGCGTTTTAGCAGGGTTATTGGTGTTTTTTGACGGTTTTTAAATGTTTTTAAGCGTTTTAGCAGGGTTATTGGTGTTTTTTGACGTTTTTTCACTGTTTTTAAGCGTTTTAGCAGGGTTATTGGTGTTTTTTGACGTTTTTTCACTGTTTTTAAGCGTTTTAGCAGGGTTATTGGTGTTTTTTGACGGTTTTTCACTGTTTTTAAGCGTTTTAGCAGGGTTATTGGTGTTTTTTGACGGTTTTTCACTGTTTTTAAGCGTTTTAGCAGGGTTATTGGTGTTTTTTGACGGTTTTTCACTGTTTTTAAGCGTTTCAGCAGGGTTATTGGTGTTTTTTGACGGTTTTTCACTGTTTTCAAGCGTTTTAGCAGGGTTATTGGTGTTTTTTGACGGTTTTTCACTGTTTTTAAGCGTTTCAGCAGGGTTATTGGTGTTTTTTGACGGTTTTTCACTGTTTTTAAGCGTTTCAGCAGGGTTATTGGTGTTTTTTGACGGTTTTTCACTGTTTTTAAGCGTTTTAGCAGGGTTATTGGTGTTTTTTGACGGTTTTTCACTGTTTTTAAGCGTTTTAGCAGGGTTATTGGTGTTTTTTGACGGTTTTTCTCTGTTTTTAAGCGTTTTAGCAGGATTATTGGTGTTTTTTGACGGTTTTTCACTGTTTTTAAGCGTTTTAGCAGGGTTATTGGTGTTTTATGACGGTTTTTCACTGTTTTTAAGCGTTTTAGCAGGGTTATTGGTGTTTTTTGACGGTTTTTCACTGATTTTAAGCGTTTTAGCAGGGTTATTGGTGTTTTTTGACGGTTTTTCACTGTTTTTAAGCGTTTTAGCAGGGTTATAGGTGTTTTTTGACGGTTTTTCACTGTTTTTAAGCGTTTCAGCAGGGTTATTGGTGTTTTTTGACGGTTTTTCACTGTTTTTAAGCGTTTTAGCAGGGTGTTTGGTGTTTTATGACGGTTTTTCACTGTTTTTAAGCGTTTTAGCAGGGTTATTGGTGTTTTTTGACGGTTTTTCACTGTTTTTAAGCGTTTTAGCAGGGTTATTGGTGTTTTTTGACGGTTTTTCACTGTTTTTAAGCGTTTTAGCAGGGTTATAGGTGTTTTTTGACGGTTTTTCACTGTTTTTAAGCGTTTCAGCAGGGTTATTGGTGTTTTTTGACGGTTTTTCACTGTTTTTAAGCGTTTTAGCAGGGTTATTGGTGTTTTTTGACGGGTTTTCACTGTTTTTAAGTGTTTTAGCAGGGTTATTGGTGTTTTTTGACGGTTTTTCACTGTTTTTAAGCGTTTTAGCAGGGTTATTGGTGTTTTTTGACGGTTTTTCACTGTTTTTAAGCGTTTTAGCAGGGTTATAGGTGTTTTTTGACGGTTTTTCACTGTTTTTAAGCGTTTCAGCAGGGTTATTGGTGTTTTTTGACGGTTTTTCACTGTTTTTAAGCGTTTCAGCAGGGTTATTGGTGTTTTTTGACGGTTTTTCACTGTTTTTAAGCGTTTCAGCAGGGTTATTGGTGTTTTTTGACGGTTTTTCACTGTTTTTAAGCGTTTTAGCAGGGTTATTGGTGTTTTTTGACGGTTTTTCACTGTTTTTAAGCGTTTTAGCAGGGTTATAGGTGTTTTTTGACTGTTTTTCACTGTTTTTAAGCGTTTCAGCGGGGTTATTGGTGTTTTTTGACGGTTTTTCACTGTTTTTAAGCGTTTTAGTAGGGTTATTGGTGTTTTTTGACGGTTTTTCACTGTTTTAAAGCGTTTTAGCGGGGTTATTGGTGTTTTTTGACGGTTTTTCACTGTTTTTAAGCGTTTTAGCAGGGTTATTGGTGTTTTTTGACGGTTTTTCACTGTTTTTAAGCGTTTTAGCAGGGTTATAGGTGTTTTTTGACGGTTTTTCACTGTTTTAAAGCGTTTCAGAAGGGTTATTGGTGTTTTTTGACGGTTTTTCACTGTTTTTAAGCGTTTTAGCAGGGTTATTGGTGTTTTTTGACGGTTTTTCACTGTTTTTAAGCGTTTTAGCAGGGTTATTGCTGTTTTTTGACGGTTTTTCACTGTTTTTAGGCGTTTCAGCGGGGTTATTGGTGTTTTTTGACTGTTTTTCACTGTTTTTAAGCGTTTTAGCAGAGTTATTGGTGTTTTTTGACGGTTTTTCACTGTTTTTAAGCGTTTCAGCAGGGTTATAGGTGTTTTTTGACGGTTTTTCACTGTTTTTAAGCGTTTTAGCAGGATTATTGGTGTTTTTTGACGGTTTTTCACTGTTTTTAAACGTTATAGCAGGGTTATAGGTGTTTTTTGACGGTTTTTCACTGTTTTTAAGCGTTTTAGCAGGGTTATTGGTGTTTTTTGACGGTTTTTCACTGTTTTTAAGCGTTTTAGCAGGGTTATAGGTGTTTTTTGACGGTTTTTCACTGTTTTTAAGCGTTTCAGCGGGGTTATTGGTGTTTTTTGACGGTTTTTCACTGTTTTTAAGCGTTTTAGCAGGGTTATTGGTGTTTTTTGACGGTTTTTCACTGTTTTTAAGCGTTTTAGCAGGGTTATTGGTGTTTTTTGACGGTTTTTCACTGTTTTTAAGCGTTTTAGCAGGGTTATTGCTGTTTTTTGACGGTTTTTCACTGTTTTTAAGCGTTTTAGCAGGGTTATAGGTGTTTTTTGACGGTTTTTCACTGTTTTTAAGCGTTTTAGCTGGGTTATTGGTGTTTTTTGATGGTTTTTCACTGTTTTTAAGCGTTTCAGCAGGGTTATTGGTGTTTTTTGACGGTTTTTCACTGTTTTTAAGCGTTTTAGCAGGATTATTGGTATTTTTTGACGGTTTTTCACTGTTTTTAAGCGTTTCAGCAGGGTTATTGGTGTTTTTTGACGGTTTTTCACTGTTTTTAAGCGTTTCAGCAGGGTTATTGGTGTTTTTTGACTGTTTTTCACTGTTTTTAAGCGTTTTAGCAGGGTTATTGGTGTTTTTTGACGGGTTTTCACTGTTTTTAAGTGTTTTAGCAGGGTTATTGGTGTTTTTTGATGGTTTTTCACTGTTTTTAAGCGTTTTAGCAGGGTTATTGGTGTTTTTTGACGGTTTTTTCACTGTTTTTAAGCGTTTTAGCAGGGATATAGGTGTTTTTTGACGGTTTTTCACTGTTTTTAAGCGTTTCAGCAGGGTTATTGGTGTTTTTTGACGGTTTTTCACTGTTTTTAAGCGTTTCAGCAGGGTTATTGGTGTTTTTTGACGGTTTTTCACTGTTTTTAAGCGTTTCAGCAGGGTTATTGGTGTTTTTTGACTGTTTTTCACTGTTTTTAAGCGTTTTAGCAGGGTTATTGGTGTTTTTTGACGGTTTTTCACTGTTTTTAAGCGTTTTAGCTGGGTTATTGGTGTTTTTTGACGGTTTTTCACTGTTTTTAAGCGTTTTAGCAGGGTTATTGGTGTTTTTTGACGGTTTTTCACTGTTTTTAAGCGTTTCAGCAGGGTTATTGGTGTTTTTTGACGGTTTTTCACTGTTTTTAAGCGTTTTAGCAGGGTTATTGGTGTTTTTTGACGGTTTTTCACTGTTTTTAAGCGTTTCAGCAGGGTTATTGGTGTTTTTTGACGGTTTTTCACTGTTTTTAAGCGTTTCAGCAGGGTTATTGGTGTTTTTTGACGGTTTTTCACTGTTTTTAAGCGTTTTAGCAGGGTTATTGGTGTTTTTTGACGGGTTTTCACTGTTTTTAAGTGTTTTAGCAGGGTTATTGGTGTTTTTTGACGGTTTTTCACTGTTTTTAAGCGTTTCAGCAGGGTTATTGGTGTTTTTTGACGGTTTTTCACTGTTTTTAAGCGTTTCAGCAGGGTTATAGGTGTTTTTTGACGGTTTTTTACTGTTTTTAAGCGTTTTAGCAGGGTTATTGGTGTTTTTTGACGGTTTTTCACTGTTTTTAAGCGTTTTAGCAGGGTTATTGGTGTTTTTTGACGGTTTTTTACTGTTTTTAAGCGTTTCAGCAGGGTTATTGGTGTTTTTTGACGGTTTTTCACTGTTTTTAAGCGTTTTAGCAGGGTTATTGGTGTTTTTTGACGGTTTTTCACTGTTTTTAAGCGTTTCAGCAGGGTTATTGGTGTTTTTTGACGGTTTTTCACTGTTTTTAAGCGTTTCAGCAGGGTTATTGGTGTTTTTTGACGGTTTTTCACTGTTTTTAAGCGTTTTAGCAGGGTTATTGGTGTTTTTTGACGGGTTTTCACTGTTTTTAAGTGTTTTAGCAGGGTTATTGGTGTTTTTTGACGGTTTTTCACTGTTTTTAAGCGTTTCAGCAGGGTTATTGGTGTTTTTTGACGGTTTTTCACTGTTTTTAAGCGTTTCAGCAGGGTTATAGGTGTTTTTTGACGGTTTTTTACTGTTTGTAAGCGTTTTAGCAGGGTTATTGGTGTTTTTTGACGGTTTTTCACTGTTTTTAAGCGTTTTAGCAGGGTTATTGGTGTTTTTTGACGTTTTTTCACTGTTTTTAAGCGTTTTAGCAGGGTTATTGGTGTTTTTTGACGTTTTTTCACTGTTTTTAAGCGTTTTAGCAGGGTTATTGGTGTTTTTTGACGGTTTTTCACTGTTTTTAAGCGTTTTAGCAGGGTTATTGGTGTTTTTTGACGGTTTTTCACTGTTTTTAAGCGTTTTAGCAGGGTTATTGGTGTTTTTTGACGGTTTTTCACTGTTTTTAAGCGTTTCAGCAGGGTTATTGGTGTTTTTTGACGGTTTTTCACTGTTTTTAAGCGTTTTAGCAGGGTTATTGGTGTTTTTTGACGGTTTTTCACTGTTTTTAAGCGTTTCAGCAGGGTTATTGGTGTTTTTTGACGGTTTTTCACTGTTTTTAAGCGTTTCAGCAGGGTTATTGGTGTTTTTTGACGGTTTTTCACTGTTTTTAAGCGTTTTAGCAGGGTTATTGGTGTTTTTTGACGGTTTTTCACTGTTTTTAAGCGTTTTAGCAGGGTTATTGGTGTTTTTTGACGGTTTTTCTCTGTTTTTAAGCGTTTTAGCAGGATTATTGGTGTTTTTTGACGGTTTTTCACTGTTTTTAAGCGTTTTAGCAGGGTTATTGGTGTTTTATGACGGTTTTTCACTGTTTTTAAGCGTTTTAGCAGGGTTATTGGTGTTTTTTGACGGTTTTTCACTGTTTTTAAGCGTTTTAGCAGGGTTATTGGTGTTTTTTGACGGTTTTTCACTGTTTTTAAGCGTTTTAGCAGGGTTATAGGTGTTTTTTGACGGTTTTTCACTGTTTTTAAGCGTTTCAGCAGGGTTATTGGTGTTTTTTGACGGTTTTTCACTGTTTTTAAGCGTTTTAGCAGGGTTATTGGTGTTTTATGACGGTTTTTCACTGTTTTTAAGCGTTTTAGCAGGGTTATTGGTGTTTTTTGACGGTTTTTCACTGTTTTTAAGCGTTTTAGCAGGGTTATTGGTGTTTTTTGACGGTTTTTCACTGTTTTTAAGCGTTTTAGCAGGGTTATAGGTGTTTTTTGACGGTTTTTCACTGTTTTTAAGCGTTTCAGCAGGGTTATTGGTGTTTTTTGACGGTTTTTCACTGTTTTTAAGCGTTTTAGCAGGGTTATTGGTGTTTTTTGACGGGTTTTCACTGTTTTTAAGTGTTTTAGCAGGGTTATTGGTGTTTTTTGACGGTTTTTCACTGTTTTTAAGCGTTTTAGCAGGGTTATTGGTGTTTTTTGACGGTTTTTCACTGTTTTTAAGCGTTTTAGCAGGGTTATAGGTGTTTTTTGACGGTTTTTCACTGTTTTTAAGCGTTTCAGCAGGGTTATTGGTGTTTTTTGACGGTTTTTCACTGTTTTTAAGCGTTTCAGCAGGGTTATTGGTGTTTTTTGACGGTTTTTCACTGTTTTTAAGCGTTTCAGCAGGGTTATTGGTGTTTTTTGACGGTTTTTCACTGTTTTTAAGCGTTTTAGCAGGGTTATTGGTGTTTTTTGACGGTTTTTCACTGTTTTTAAGCGTTTTAGCAGGGTTATAGGTGTTTTTTGACTGTTTTTCACTGTTTTTAAGCGTTTCAGCGGGGTTATTGGTGTTTTTTGACGGTTTTTCACTGTTTTTAAGCGTTTTAGTAGGGTTATTGGTGTTTTTTGACGGTTTTTCACTGTTTTAAAGCGTTTTAGCGGGGTTATTGGTGTTTTTTGACGGTTTTTCACTGTTTTTAAGCGTTTTAGCAGGGTTATTGGTGTTTTTTGACGGTTTTTCACTGTTTTTAAGCGTTTTAGCAGGGTTATAGGTGTTTTTTGACGGTTTTTCACTGTTTTAAAGCGTTTCAGCAGGGTTATTGGTGTTTTTTGACGGTTTTTCACTGTTTTTAAGCGTTTTAGCAGGGTTATTGGTGTTTTTTGACGGTTTTTCACTGTTTTTAAGCGTTTTAGCAGGGTTATTGCTGTTTTTTGACGGTTTTTCACTGTTTTTAGGCGTTTCAGCGGGGTTATTGGTGTTTTTTGACTGTTTTTCACTGTTTTTAAGCGTTTTAGCAGAGTTATTGGTGTTTTTTGACGGTTTTTCACTGTTTTTAAGCGTTTCAGCAGGGTTATAGGTGTTTTTTGACGGTTTTTCACTGTTTTTAAGCGTTTTAGCAGGATTATTGGTGTTTTTTGACGGTTTTTCACTGTTTTTAAACGTTATAGCAGGGTTATAGGTGTTTTTTGACGGTTTTTCACTGTTTTTAAGCGTTTTAGCAGGGTTATTGGTGTTTTTTGACGGTTTTTCACTGTTTTTAAGCGTTTTAGCAGGGTTATAGGTGTTTTTTGACGGTTTTTCACTGTTTTTAAGCGTTTCAGCGGGGTTATTGGTGTTTTTTGACGGTTTTTCACTGTTTTTGAGCGTTTTAGCAGGGTTATTGGTGTTTTTTGACGGTTTTTCACTGTTTTTAAGCGTTTTAGCAGGGTTATTGGTGTTTTTTGACGGTTTTTCACTGTTTTTAAGCGTTTTAGCAGGGTTATTGCTGTTTTTTGACGGTTTTTCACTGTTTTTAAGCGTTTTAGCAGGGTTATAGGTGTTTTTTGACGGTTTTTCACTGTTTTTAAGCGTTTTAGCTGGGTTATTGGTGTTTTTTGACGGTTTTTCACTGTTTTTAAGCGTTTCAGCAGGGTTATTGGTGTTTTTTGACGGTTTTTCACTGTTTTTAAGCGTTTTAGCAGGATTATTGGTGTTTTTTGACGGTTTTTCACTGTTTTTAAGCGTTTCAGCAGGGTTATTGGTGTTTTTTGACGGTTTTTCACTGTTTTTAAGCGTTTCAGCAGGGTTATTGGTGTTTTTTGACTGTTTTTCACTGTTTTTAAGCGTTTTAGCAGGGTTATTGGTGTTTTTTGACGGGTTTTCACTGTTTTTAAGTGTTTTAGCAGGGTTATTGGTGTTTTTTGATGGTTTTTCACTGTTTTTAAGCGTTTTAGCAGGGTTATTGGTGTTTTTTGACGGTTTTTCACTGTTTTTAAGCGTTTTAGCAGGGTTATAGGTGTTTTTTGACGGTTTTTCACTGTTTTTAAGCGTTTCAGCAGGGTTATTGGTGTTTTTTGACGGTTTTTCACTGTTTTTAAGCGTTTCAGCAGGGTTATTGGTGTTTTTTGACGGTTTTTCACTGTTTTTAAGCGTTTCAGCAGGGTTATTGGTGTTTTTTGACTGTTTTTCACTGTTTTTAAGCGTTTTAGCAGGGTTATTGGTGTTTTTTGACGGTTTTTCACTGTTTTTAAGCGTTTTAGCAGGGTTATTGGTGTTTTTTGACGGTTTTTCACTGTTTTTAAGCGTTTTAGCAGGGTTATTGGTGTTTTTTGACGGTTTTTCACTGTTTTTAAGCGTTTCAGCAGGGTTATTGGTGTTTTTTGACGGTTTTTCACTGTTTTTAAGCGTTTTAGCAGGGTTATTGGTGTTTTTTGACGGTTTTTCACTGTTTTTAAGCGTTTCAGCAGGGTTATTGGTGTTTTTTGACGGTTTTTCACTGTTTTTAAGCGTTTCAGCAGGGTTATTGGTGTTTTTTGACGGTTTTTCACTGTTTTTAAGCGTTTTAGCAGGGTTATTGGTGTTTTTTGACCGTTTTTCACCGTTTTTAAGCGTTTTAGCAGGGTTATTGGTGTTTTTTGACGGTTTTTCACTGTTTTTAAGCGTTTTAGCAGAATTATTGGTGTTTTTTGACGGTTTTTCACTGTTTTTAAGCGTTTTAGCAGGGTTATTGGTGTTTTATGACGGTTTTTCACTGTTTTTAAGCGTTTTAGCAGGGTTATTGGTGTTTTTTGACGGTTTTTCACTGTTTTTAAGCGTTTTAGCAGGGTTATTGGTGTTTTTTGACGGTTTTTCACTGTTTTTAAGCGTTTTAGCAGGGTTATTGGTGTTTTTTGACGGTTTTTCACTGTTTTTAAGCGTTTTAGCAGGGTTATAGGTGTTTTTTGACGGTTTTTCACTGTTTTTAAGCGTTTCAGCAGGGTTATTGGTGTTTTTTGACGGTTTTTCACTGTTTTTAAGCGTTTCAGCAGGGTTATTGGTGTTTTTTGACGGTTTTTCACTGTTTTTAAGCGTTTTAGCAGGGTTATAGGTGTTTTTTGACGGTTTTTCACTGTTTTAAAGCGTTTCAGCAGGGTTATTGGTGTTTTTTGACGGTTTTTCACTGTTTTTAAGCGTTTTAGCAGGGTTATTGGTGTTTTTTGACGGTTTTTCACTGTTTTTAAGCGTTTTAGCAGGGTTATTGCTGTTTTTTGACGGTTTTTCACTGTTTTTAAGCGTTTCAGCAGGGTTATAGGTGTTTTTTGACGGTTTTTCACTGTTTTTAAGCGTTTTAGCAGGGTTATTGGTGTTTTTTGACGGTTTTTCACTTTTTTTAAGCGTTTTAGCAGGGTTATTGGTGTTTTTTGACGGTTTTTCACTTTTTTTAAGCGTTTTAGCAGGGTTATTGGTGTTTTTTGACGGTTTTTCACTGTTTTTTAGCGTTTTAGCAGGGTTATAGGTGTTTTTTGACGGTTTTTCACTGTTTTTGAGCGTTTCAGCGGGGTTATTGGTGTTTTTTGACGGTTTTTCACTGTTTTTAAGCGTTTTAGCAGGGTTATTGGTGTTTTTTGACGGTTTTTCACTGTTTTTAAGCGTTTTAGCAGGGTTATTGGTGTTTTTTGACGGTTTTTCACTGTTTTTAAGCGTTTTAGCAGGGTTATTGCTGTTTTTTGACGGTTTTTCACTGTTTTTAAGCGTTTTAGCAGGGTTATAGGTGTTTTTTGACGGTTTTTCACTGTTTTTAAGCGTTTTAGCTGGGTTATTGGTGTTTTTTGACGGTTTTTCACTGTTTTTAAGCGTTTCAGCAGGGTTATTGGTGTTTTTTGACGGTTTTTCACTGTTTTTAAGCGTTTCAGCAGGGTTATTGGTGTTTTTTGACGGTTTTTCACTGTTTTTAAGCGTTTCAGCAGGGTTATTGGTGTTTTTTGACGGTTTTTCACTGTTTTTAAGCGTTTCAGCAGGGTTATTCGTGTTTTTTGACGGTTTTTCACTGTTTTTAAGCGTTTCAGCAGGGTTATTGGTGTTTTTTGACGGTTTTTCACTGTTTTTAAGCGTTTTAGCAGGGTTATTGGTGTTTTTTGACGGTTTTTCACTGTTTTTAAGCGTTTTAGCAGGGTTATTGGTGTTTTTTGACGGTTTTTCACTGTTTTTAAGCGATTTAGCAGGGTTATTGCTGTTTTTTGACGGTTTTTCACTGGTTTTAAGCGTTTTAGCAGGATTATTGGTGTTTTTTGACGGTTTTTCACTGTTTTTAAGCGTTTTAGCAGGGTTATTGGTGTTTTATGACGGATTTTCACTGTTTTTAAGCGTTTTAGCAGGGTTATTGGTGTTTTTTGACGGTTTTTCACTGTTTTTAAGCGTTTTAGCAGGGTTATTGGTGTTTTTTGACGGTTTTTCACTGTTTTTAAGCGTTTTAGCAGGGTTATAGGTGTTTTTTGACGGTTTTTCACTGTTTTTAAGCGTTTCAGCAGGGTTATTGGTGTTTTTTGACGGTTTTTCACTGTTTTTAAGCGTTTCAGCAGGGTTATTGGTGTTTTTTGACTGTTTTTCACTGTTTTTAAGCGTTTTAGCAGGGTTATTGGTGTTTTTTGACGGGTTTTCACTTTTTAAGTGTTTTAGCAGGGTTATTGGTGTTTTTTGACGGTTTTTCACTGTTTTTAAGCGTTTTAGCAGGGTTATTGGTGTTTTTTGACGGTTTTTCACTGTTTTTAAGCGTTTTAGCAGGGTTATAGGTGTTTTTTGACGGTTTTTCACTGTTTTTAAGCGTTTCAGCAGGGTTATTGGTGTTTTTTGACGGTTTTTCACTGTTTTTAAGCGTTTCAGCAGGGTTATTGGTGTTTTTTGACGGTTTTTAAGCGTTTCAGCAGGGTTATTGGTGTTTTTTGACGGTTTTTCACTGTTTTTAAGCGTTTCAGCAGGGTTATTGGTGTTTTTTGACTGTTTTTCACTGTTTTTAAGCGTTTTAGCAGGGTTATTGGTGTTTTTTGACGGTTTTTCACTGTTTTTAAGCGTTTTAGCAGGGTTATTGGTGTTTTTTGACGGTTTTTCACTGTTTTTAAGCGTTTTAGCAGGGTTATTGGTGTTTTTTGACGGATTTTCACTGTTTTTAAGCGTTTCAGCAGGGTTATTTGTGTTTTTTGACGGTTTTTCACTGTTTTTAAGCGTTTTAGCAGGGTTATTGGTGTTTTTTGACGGTTTTTCACTGTTTTTAAGCGTTTCAGCAGGGTTATTGGTGTTTTTTGACGGTTTTTCACTGTTTTTAAGCGTTTCAGCAGGGTTATTGGTGTTTTTTGACGGTTTTTCACTGTTTTTAAGCGTTTTAGCAGGGTTATTGGTGTTTTTTGACGGTTTTTCACTGTTTTTAAGCGTTTTAGCAGGGTTATTGGTGTTTTTTGACGGTTTTTCACTGTTTTTAAGCGTTTTAGCAGGATTATTGGTGTTTTTTGACGGTTTTTCACTGTTTTTAAGCGTTTTAGCAGGGTTATTGGTGTTTTATGACGGTTTTTCACTGTTTTTAAGCGTTTTAGCAGGGTTATTGGTGTTTTTTGACGGTTTTTCACTGTTTTTAAGCGTTTTAGCAGGGTTATTGGTGTTTTTTGACGGTTTTTCACTGTTTTTAAGCGTTTTAGCAGGGTTATAGGTGTTTTTTGACGGTTTTTCACTGTTTTTAAGCGTTTCAGCAGGGTTATTGGTGTTTTTTGACGGTTTTTCATTGTTTTTAAGCGTTTTAGCAGGGTTATTGGTGTTTTATGACGGTTTTTCACTGTTTTTAAGCGTTTTAGCAGGGTTATTGGTGTTTTTTGACGGTTTTTCACTGTTTTTAAGCGTTTTAGCAGGGTTATTGGTGTTTTTTGACGGTTTTTCACTGTTTTTAAGCGTTTTAGCAGGGTTATAGGTGTTTTTTGACGGTTTTTCACTGTTTTTAAGCGTTTCAGCAGGGTTATTGGTGTTTTTTGACGGTTTTTCACTGTTTTTAAGCGTTTTAGCAGGGTTATTGGTGTTTTTTGACGGGTTTTCACTGTTTTTAAGTGTTTTAGCAGGGTTATTGGTGTTTTTTGACGTTTTTTCACTGTTTTTAAGCGTTTTAGCAGGGTTATAGGTGTTTTTTGACGGTTTTTCACTGTTTTTAAGCGTTTCAGCAGGGTTATTGGTGTTTTTTGACGGTTTTTCACTGTTTTTAAGCGTTTCAGCAGGGTTATTGGTGTTTTTTGACGGTTTTTCACTGTTTTTAAGCGTTTCAGCAGGGTTATTGGTGTTTTTTGACGGTTTTTCACTGTTTTTAAGCGTTTTAGCAGGGTTATTGGTGTTTTTTGACGGTTTTTCACTGTTTTTAAGCGTTTTAGCAGGGTTATAGGTGTTTTTTGACTGTTTTTCACTGTTTTTAAGCGTTTCAGCGGGGTTATTGGTGTTTTTTAACGGTTTTTCACTGTTTTTAAGCGTTTTAGCAGGGTTATAGGTGTTTTTTGACGGTTTTTCACTGTTTTTAAGCGTTTTAGCTGGGTTATTGGTGTTTTTTGACGGTTTTTCACTGTTTTTAAGCGTTTCAGCAGGGTTATTGGTGTTTTTTGACGGTTTTTCACTGTTTTTAAGCGTTTCAGCAGGGTTATTGGTGTTTTTTGACGGTTTTTCACTGTTTTTAAGCGTTTCAGCAGGGTTATTGGTGTTTTTTGACGGTTTTTCACTGTTTTTAAGCGTTTCAGCAGGGTTATTCGTGTTTTTTGACGGTTTTTCACTGTTTTTAAGCGTTTCAGCAGGGTTATTGGTGTTTTTTGACGGTTTTTCACTGTTTTTAAGCGTTTTAGCAGGGTTATTGGTGTTTTTTGACGGTTTTTCACTGTTTTTAAGCGTTTTAGCAGGGTTATTGGTGTTTTTTGACGGTTTTTCACTGTTTTTAAGCGATTTAGCAGGGTTATTGCTGTTTTTTGACGGTTTTTCACTGGTTTTAAGCGTTTTAGCAGGATTATTGGTGTTTTTTGACGGTTTTTCACTGTTTTTAAGCGTTTTAGCAGGGTTATTGGTGTTTTATGACGGATTTTCACTGTTTTTAAGCGTTTTAGCAGGGTTATTGGTGTTTTTTGACGGTTTTTCACTGTTTTTAAGCGTTTTAGCAGGGTTATTGGTGTTTTTTGACGGTTTTTCACTGTTTTTAAGCGTTTTAGCAGGGTTATAGGTGTTTTTTGACGGTTTTTCACTGTTTTTAAGCGTTTCAGCAGGGTTATTGGTGTTTTTTGACGGTTTTTCACTGTTTTTAAGCGTTTCAGCAGGGTTATTGGTGTTTTTTGACTGTTTTTCACTGTTTTTAAGCGTTTTAGCAGGGTTATTGGTGTTTTTTGACGGGTTTTCACTTTTTAAGTGTTTTAGCAGGGTTATTGGTGTTTTTTGACGGTTTTTCACTGTTTTTAAGCGTTTTAGCAGGGTTATTGGTGTTTTTTGACGGTTTTTCACTGTTTTTAAGCGTTTTAGCAGGGTTATAGGTGTTTTTTGACGGTTTTTCACTGTTTTTAAGCGTTTCAGCAGGGTTATTGGTGTTTTTTGACGGTTTTTCACTGTTTTTAAGCGTTTCAGCAGGGTTATTGGTGTTTTTTGACGGTTTTTAAGCGTTTCAGCAGGGTTATTGGTGTTTTTTGACGGTTTTTCACTGTTTTTAAGCGTTTCAGCAGGGTTATTGGTGTTTTTTGACTGTTTTTCACTGTTTTTAAGCGTTTTAGCAGGGTTATTGGTGTTTTTTGACGGTTTTTCACTGTTTTTAAGCGTTTTAGCAGGGTTATTGGTGTTTTTTGACGGTTTTTCACTGTTTTTAAGCGTTTTAGCAGGGTTATTGGTGTTTTTTGACGGTTTTTCACTGTTTTTAAGCGTTTCAGCAGGGTTATTTGTGTTTTTTGACGGTTTTTCACTGTTTTTAAGCGTTTTAGCAGGGTTATTGGTGTTTTTTGACGGTTTTTCACTGTTTTTAAGCGTTTCAGCAGGGTTATTGGTGTTTTTTGACGGTTTTTCACTGTTTTTAAGCGTTTCAGCAGGGTTATTGGTGTTTTTTGACGGTTTTTCACTGTTTTTAAGCGTTTTAGCAGGGTTATTGGTGTTTTTTGACGGTTTTTCACTGTTTTTAAGCGTTTTAGCAGGGTTATTGGTGTTTTTTGACGGTTTTTCACTGTTTTTAAGCGTTTTAGCAGGATTATTGGTGTTTTTTGACGGTTTTTCACTGTTTTTAAGCGTTTTAGCAGGGTTATTGGTGTTTTATGACGGTTTTTCACTGTTTTTAAGCGTTTTAGCAGGGTTATTGGTGTTTTTTGACGGTTTTTCACTGTTTTTAAGCGTTTTAGCAGGGTTATTGGTGTTTTTTGACGGTTTTTCACTGTTTTTAAGCGTTTTAGCAGGGTTATAGGTGTTTTTTGACGGTTTTTCACTGTTTTTAAGCGTTTCAGCAGGGTTATTGGTGTTTTTTGACGGTTTTTCATTGTTTTTAAGCGTTTTAGCAGGGTTATTGGTGTTTTATGACGGTTTTTCACTGTTTTTAAGCGTTTTAGCAGGGTTATTGGTGTTTTTTGACGGTTTTTCACTGTTTTTAAGCGTTTTAGCAGGGTTATTGGTGTTTTTTGACGGTTTTTCACTGTTTTTAAGCGTTTTAGCAGGGTTATAGGTGTTTTTTGACGGTTTTTCACTGTTTTTAAGCGTTTCAGCAGGGTTATTGGTGTTTTTTGACGGTTTTTCACTGTTTTTAAGCGTTTTAGCAGGGTTATTGGTGTTTTTTGACGGGTTTTCACTGTTTTTAAGTGTTTTAGCAGGGTTATTGGTGTTTTTTGACGTTTTTTCACTGTTTTTAAGCGTTTTAGCAGGGTTATAGGTGTTTTTTGACGGTTTTTCACTGTTTTTAAGCGTTTCAGCAGGGTTATTGGTGTTTTTTGACGGTTTTTCACTGTTTTTAAGCGTTTCAGCAGGGTTATTGGTGTTTTTTGACGGTTTTTCACTGTTTTTAAGCGTTTCAGCAGGGTTATTGGTGTTTTTTGACGGTTTTTCACTGTTTTTAAGCGTTTTAGCAGGGTTATTGGTGTTTTTTGACGGTTTTTCACTGTTTTTAAGCGTTTTAGCAGGGTTATAGGTGTTTTTTGACTGTTTTTCACTGTTTTTAAGCGTTTCAGCGGGGTTATTGGTGTTTTTTAACGGTTTTTCACTGTTTTTAAGCGTTTTAGCAGGGTTATTGGTGTTTTTTGACGGTTTTTCACTGTTTTAAAGCGTTTTAGCGGGGTTATTGGTGTTTTTTGACGGTTTTTCACTGTTTTTAAGCGTTTTAGCAGGGTTATTGGTGTTTTTTGACGGTTTTTCACCGTTTTTAAGCGTTTTAGCAGGGTTATAGGTGTTTTTTGACGGTTTTTCACTGTTTTAAAGCGTTTCAGCAGGGTTATTGGTGTTTTTTGACGGTTTTTCACTGTTTTTAAGCGTTTTAGCAGGGTTATTGGTGTTTTTTGACGGTTTTTCACTGTTTCAAGCGTTTTAGCAGGGTTATTGCTGTTTTTTGACGGTTTTTCACTGTTTTTAGGCGTTTCAGCGGGGTTATTGGTGTTTTTTGACTGTTTTTCACTGTTTTTAAGCGTTTTAGCAGAGTTATTGGTGTTTTTTGACGGTTTTTCACTGTTTTTAAGCGTTTCAGCAGGGTTATAGGTGTTTTTTGACGGTTTTTCACTGTTTTTAAGCGTTTTAGCAGGATTATTGGTGTTTTTTGACGGTTTTTCACTGTTTTTAAACGTTATAGCAGGGTTATAGGTGTTTTTTGACGGTTTTTCACTGTTTTTAAGCGTTTCAGCAGGGTTATTGGTGTTTTTTGACGGTTTTTCACTGTTTTTAAGCGTTTCAGCAGGGTTATTGGTGTTTTTTGACGGTTTTTCACTGTTTTTAAGCGTTTTAGCAGGGTTATAGGTGTTTTTTGACGGTTTTTCACTGTTTTAAAGCGTTTCAGCAGGGTTATTGGTGTTTTTTGACGGTTTTTCACTGTTTTTAAGCGTTTTAGCAGGGTTATTGGTGTTTTTTGACGGTTTTTCACTGTTTTTAAGCGTTTTAGCAGGGTTATTGCTGTTTTTTGACGGTTTTTCACTGTTTTTAAGCGTTTCAGCGGGGTTATTGGTGTTTTTTGACTGTTTTTCACTGTTTTTAAGCGTTTTAGCAGAGTTATTGGTGTTTTTTGACGGTTTTTCACTGTTTTTAAGCGTTTCAGCAGGGTTATAGGTGTTTTTTGACGGTTTTTCACTGTTTTTAAGCGTTTTAGCAGGGTTATTGGTGTTTTTTGACGGTTTTTCACTTTTTTTAAGCGTTTTAGCAGGGTTATTGGTGTTTTTTGACGGTTTTTCACTGTTTTTTAGCGTTTTAGCAGGGTTATAGGTGTTTTTTGACGGTTTTTCACTGTTTTTGAGCGTTTCAGCGGGGTTATTGGTGTTTTTTGACGGTTTTTCACTGTTTTTAAGCGTTTTAGCAGGGTTATTGGTGTTTTTTGACGGTTTTTCACTGTTTTTAAGCGTTTTAGCAGGGTTATTGGTGTTTTTTGACGGTTTTTCACTGTTTTTAAGCGTTTTAGCAGGGTTATTGCTGTTTTTTGACGGTTTTTCACTGTTTTTAAGCGTTTTAGCAGGGTTATAGGTGTTTTTTGACGGTTTTTCACTGTTTTTAAGCGTTTTAGCTGGGTTATTGGTGTTTTTTGACGGTTTTTCACTGTTTTTAAGCGTTTCAGCAGGGTTATTGGTGTTTTTTGACGGTTTTTCACTGTTTTTAAGCGTTTCAGCAGGGTTATTGGTGTTTTTTGACGGTTTTTCACTGTTTTTAAGCGTTTCAGCAGGGTTATTGGTGTTTTTTGACGGTTTTTCACTGTTTTTAAGCGTTTCAGCAGGGTTATTCGTGTTTTTTGACGGTTTTTCACTGTTTTTAAGCGTTTCAGCAGGGTTATTGGTGTTTTTTGACGGTTTTTCACTGTTTTTAAGCGTTTTAGCAGGGTTATTGGTGTTTTTTGACGGTTTTTCACTGTTTTTAAGCGTTTTAGCAGGGTTATTGGTGTTTTTTGACGGTTTTTCACTGTTTTTAAGCGATTTAGCAGGGTTATTGCTGTTTTTTGACGGTTTTTCACTGTTTTTAAGCGTTTTAGCAGGATTATTGGTGTTTTTTGACGGTTTTTCACTGTTTTTAAGCGTTTTAGCAGGGTTATTGGTGTTTTATGACGGATTTTCACTGTTTTTAAGCGTTTTAGCAGGGTTATTGGTGTTTTTTGACGGTTTTTCACTGTTTTTAAGCGTTTTAGCAGGGTTATTGGTGTTTTTTGACGGTTTTTCACTGTTTTTAAGCGTTTTAGCAGGGTTATAGGTGTTTTTTGACGGTTTTTCACTGTTTTTAAGCGTTTCAGCAGGGTTATTGGTGTTTTTTGACGGTTTTTCACTGTTTTTAAGCGTTTCAGCAGGGTTATTGGTGTTTTTTGACTGTTTTTCACTGTTTTTAAGCGTTTTAGCAGGGTTATTGGTGTTTTTTGACGGGTTTTCACTGTTTTTAAGTGTTTTAGCAGGGTTATTGGTGTTTTTTGACGGTTTTTCACTGTTTTTAAGCGTTTTAGCAGGGTTATTGGTGTTTTTTGACGGTTTTTCACTGTTTTTAAGCGTTTTAGCAGGGTTATAGGTGTTTTTTGACGGTTTTTCACTGTTTTTAAGCGTTTCAGCAGGGTTATTGGTGTTTTTTGACGGTTTTTCACTGTTTTTAAGCGTTTCAGCGGGGTTATTGGTGTTTTTTGACTGTTTTTCACTGTTTTTAAGCGTTTTAGCAGAGTTATTGGTGTTTTTTGACGGTTTTTCACTGTTTTTAAGCGTTTCAGCAGGGTTATAGGTGTTTTTTGACGGTTTTTCACTGTTTTTAAGCGTTTTAGCAGGGTTATTGGTGTTTTTTGACGGTTTTTCACTTTTTTTAAGCGTTTTAGCAGGGTTATTGGTGTTTTTTGACGGTTTTTCACTGTTTTTTAGCGTTTTAGCAGGGTTGTGTTTTTTGACGGTTTTTCACTGTTTTTGAGCGTTTCAGCGGGGTTATTGGTGTTTTTTGACGGTTTTTCACTGTTTTTAAGCGTTTTAGCAGGGTTATTGGTGTTTTTTGACGGTTTTTCACTGTTTTTAAGCGTTTTAGCAGGGTTATTGGTGTTTTTTGACGGTTTTTCACTGTTTTTAAGCGTTTTAGCAGGGTTATTGCTGTTTTTTGACGGTTTTTCACTGTTTTTAAGCGTTTTAGCAGGGTTATAGGTGTTTTTTGACGGTTTTTCACTGTTTTTAAGCGTTTTAGCTGGGTTATTGGTGTTTTTTGACGGTTTTTCACTGTTTTTAAGCGTTTCAGCAGGGTTATTGGTGTTTTTTGACGGTTTTTCACTGTTTTTAAGCGTTTCAGCAGGGTTATTGGTGTTTTTTGACGGTTTTTCACTGTTTTTAAGCGTTTCAGCAGGGTTATTGGTGTTTTTTGACGGTTTTTCACTGTTTTTAAGCGTTTCAGCAGGGTTATTCGTGTTTTTTGACGGTTTTTCACTGTTTTTAAGCGTTTCAGCAGGGTTATTGGTGTTTTTTGACGGTTTTTCACTGTTTTTAAGCGTTTTAGCAGGGTTATTGGTGTTTTTTGACGGTTTTTCACTGTTTTTAAGCGTTTTAGCAGGGTTATTGGTGTTTTTTGACGGTTTTTCACTGTTTTTAAGCGATTTAGCAGGGTTATTGCTGTTTTTTGACGGTTTTTCACTGTTTTTAAGCGTTTTAGCAGGATTATTGGTGTTTTTTGACGGTTTTTCACTGTTTTTAAGCGTTTTAGCAGGGTTATTGGTGTTTTATGACGGATTTTCACTGTTTTTAAGCGTTTTAGCAGGGTTATTGGTGTTTTTTGACGGTTTTTCACTGTTTTTAAGCGTTTTAGCAGGGTTATTGGTGTTTTTTGACGGTTTTTCACTGTTTTTAAGCGTTTTAGCAGGGTTATAGGTGTTTTTTGACGGTTTTTCACTGTTTTTAAGCGTTTCAGCAGGGTTATTGGTGTTTTTTGACGGTTTTTCACTGTTTTTAAGCGTTTCAGCAGGGTTATTGGTGTTTTTTGACTGTTTTTCACTGTTTTTAAGCGTTTTAGCAGGGTTATTGGTGTTTTTTGACGGGTTTTCACTGTTTTTAAGTGTTTTAGCAGGGTTATTGGTGTTTTTTGACGGTTTTTCACTGTTTTTAAGCGTTTTAGCAGGGTTATTGGTGTTTTTTGACGGTTTTTCACTGTTTTTAAGCGTTTTAGCAGGGTTATAGGTGTTTTTTGACGGTTTTTCACTGTTTTTAAGCGTTTCAGCAGGGTTATTGGTGTTTTTTGACGGTTTTTCACTGTTTTTAAGCGTTTCAGCAGGGTTATTGGTGTTTTTTGACGGTTTTTAAGCGTTTCAGCAGGGTTATTGGTGTTTTTTGACGGTTTTTCACTGTTTTTAAGCGTTTCAGCAGGGTTATTGGTGTTTTTTGACTGTTTTTCACTGTTTTTAAGCGTTTTAGCAGGGTTATTGGTGTTTTTGACGGTTTTTCACTGTTTTTAAGCGTTTTAGCAGGGTTATTGGTGTTTTTTGACGGTTTTTCACTGTTTTTAAGCGTTTTAGCAGGGTTATTGGTGTTTTTTGACGGTTTTTCACTGTTTTTAAGCGTTTCAGCAGGGTTATTTGTGTTTTTTGACGGTTTTTCACTGTTTTTAAGCGTTTTAGCAGGGTTATTGGTGTTTTTTGACGGTTTTTCACTGTTTTTAAGCGTTTCAGCAGGGTTATTGGTGTTTTTTGACGGTTTTTCACTGTTTTTAAGCGTTTCAGCAGGGTTATTGGTGTTTTTTGACGGTTTTTCACTGTTTTTAAGCGTTTT
>NW_027556664.1:5000-15000 GCF_964204865.1 Styela clava
GCTCTCAATCTGTCAATCCTACCTGTGTCCGGGCCGGGTGAGTTTCCCCGTGTTGAGTCAAATTAAGCCGCAGGCTCCACTCCTGGTGGTGCCCTTCCGTCAATTCCTTTAAGTTTCAGCTTTGCAACCATACTTCCCCCGGAACCCAAAGACTTTGGTTTCCCGGAAGCTGCCGGAAAGGTCGTCATGGTAACGCCTCCCGATCGCTAGTTGGCATCGTTTATAGTCAGAACTAGGACGGTATCTGATCGTCTTCGAACCTCTGACTTTCGCTCTTGATTAAAGAAAACATTCTTGGCGAATGCTTTCGCAGTAGTTCGTCTTCCGCCGATCCAAGAATTTCACCTCTAACGGCAGAGTACGGACGCCCCCGTCTGTCCCTCTTAATCATTACCTCGTGCTCCGAAAACCAACAAAATAGAACCGAGGTCCTATTCCATTATTCCATGCAACACTATGCAGGCGAACAGCCTGCTTTGAACACTCTAATTTTTTCAAAGTAAACTTATCGGCCACCGCCGACACTCAGTCAAGAGCACCGACGGAGAACCGAAGGTGAGGCGAACGCAACCAGTGACACGCCTTGCGACGGACCGGCGGCGCTCGCCCAAAATCCAACTACGAGCTTTTCAACCGCAACAACTTTAGCATACACTGTTGGAGCTGGAATTACCGCGGCTGCTGGCACCAGACTTGCCCTCCAATGGATACTCGTTAAGAGTTTTAGGATGTACTCATTCCAATTACAGGGCCTCGTTAGAGTCCTGTATTGTTATTTTTCGTCACTACCTCCCCGTGTCGGGAATGGGTAATTTGCGCGCCTGCTGCCTTCCTTGGATGTGGTAGCCGTTTCTCAGGCTCCCTCTCCGGAATCGAACCCTGATTCCCCGTTACCCGTTATCACAAAGGTAGGCACGTAGCGTACCTTCGACAGTTGATAGGGCAGACACTTGAATGATACGTCGTCGGTGCAGAGACCGTACGATCCGCGTGGTTATCCAGAGTCATCAAACGTCACAGGACGAACCCGGTCGGTTTTGATCTGATAAAAGCGCGCCTCCCGAAGTCGGCGCTTAATGCATGTATTAGCTCTAGAATTACCACAGTTATCCACTTCGCTTACGAGACCAAATAAACCAAGACTGATTTAATGAGCCATTCGCAGTTTCGCTTTACGAGAACTCGTACTTGCACCTGCATGGCTTAATCTTTGAGACAAGCATATCACTACTGGCAGGATCAACCAGATAGCTGCGACAGCTGCGCTCGGCCCTTGCTGGGCCGCCCGGCGCGTGCTCGTCGCATTCGTTTAAGACCGAGGCGATCGCCTGCGGCCGTACTCGGCTTCGACAGTCGCTGGCCGCGACGTCCACGCTCTCGCCGGCAGTGCCAGGCGGAGCGATTTGCGTTTTTTCTTTGCTCGCCCTCTCTCGGGCTCGATCCATTCAGTTTCGCACAAACAAGAGCTCTGCCGGCCGCCTGCAGCGGTGCCTAAAACCCGGGCATAACAATGCGACCGTTCTGCTAGGCCGACAAGCGCTCAAGCCAGACGCTCGATCGAACGCCCCCTACATATTAGTCGAGACAACGGCTCGCTCATTAGCATCGCGTTTGTACTTTAACTTTTTTCGGCTCGGCTTCTTTCGACGCCGATGCCGGCGACGCAGCACTCTCTCGCCCGCCAGCCACCGAGAAAAGGGTGCGCTCCGACCGGCCCCGCACCGCTCTTTCTTGGCTCATTCGAAATTACTGTCTTTCGCTCTGACATGCCTTACCTAGGGTTAGGTTAGTATGCTTGCACGTTTGTACTTTAACTTTTTTCGGCTCGGCTTCTTTCGACGCCGATGCCGGCGACGCAGCACTCTCTCGCCCGCCAGCCACCGAGAAAAGGGTGCGCTCCGACCGGCCCCGCACCGCTCTTTCATGGCTCATTCGAAATTACTGTCTTTCGCTCTGACATGCCTTACCTAGGGTTAGGTTAGTATGCTTGCACGTTTGTACTTTAACTTTTTTTGGCTCGGCTTCTTTCGACGCCGATGCCGGCGACGCAGCACTCTCTCGCCCGCCAGCCACCTAGAAAAGGGTGCGCTCCGACCGGCCCCGCACCGCTCTTTCTTGGCTCATTCGAAATTACTGTCTTTCGCTCTGACATGCCTTACCTAGGGTTAGGTTAGTATGCTTGCACGTTTGTACTTTAACTTTTTTCGGCTCGGCTTCTTTCGACGCCGATGCCGGCGACGCAGCACTCTCTCGCCCGCCAGCCACCGAGAAAAGGGTGCGCTCCGACCGGCCCCGCACCGCTCTTTCATGGCTCATTCGAAATTACTGTCTTTCGCTCTGACATGCCTTACCTAGGGTTAGGTTAGTATGCTTGCACGTTTGTACTTTAACTTTTTTTGGCTCGGCTTCTTTCGACGCCGATGCCGGCGACGCAGCACTCTCTCGCCCGCCAGCCACCGAGAAAAGGGTGCGCTCCGACCGGCCCCGCACCGCTCTTTCATGGCTCATTCGAGTTTACTGTCTTTCGCTCTGACATGCCTTACCTAGGGTTAGGTTAGTATGCTTGCACGTTTGTACATTAACTTTTTTCGGCTCGGCTTCTTTCGACGCCGATGCCGGCGACGCAGCACTCTCTCGCCCGCCAGCCACCGAGAAAAGGGTGCGCTCCGACCGGCCCCGCACCGCTCTTTCTTGGCTCATTCGAAATTACTGTCTTTCGCTCTGACATGCCTTACCTAGGGTTAGGTTAGTATGCTTGCACGTTTGTACATTAACTTTTTTCGGCTCGGCTTCTTTCGACGCCGATGCCGGCGACGCAGCACTCTCTCGCCCGCCAGCCACCGAGAAAAGGGTGCGCTCCGACCGGCCCCGCACCGCTCTTTCATGGCTCATTCGAAATTACTGTCTTTCGCTCTGACATGCCTTACCTAGGGTTAGGTTAGTATGCTTGCACGTTTGTACTTTAACTTTTTTTGGCTCGGCTTCTTTCGACGCCGATGCCGGCGACGCAGCACTCTCTCGCCCGCCAGCCACCTAGAAAAGGGTGCGCTCCGACCGGCCCCGCACCGCTCTTTCTTGGCTCATTCGAAATTACTGTCTTTCGCTCTGACATGCCTTACCTAGGGTTAGGTTAGTATGCTTGCACGTTTGTACTTTAACTTTTTTCGGCTCGGATTCTTTCGACGCCGATGCCGGCGACGCAGCACTCTCTCGCCCGCCAGCCACCGAGAAAAGGGTGCGCTCCGACCGGCCCCGCACCGCTCTTTCTTGGCTCATTCGAAATTACTGTCTTTCGCTCTGACATGCCTTACCTAGGGTTAGGTTAGTATGCTTGCACGTTTGTACTTTAACTTTTTTTGGCTCGGCTTCTTTCGACGCCGATGCCGGCGACGCAGCACTCTCTCGCCCGCCAGCCACCTAGAAAAGGGTGCGCTCCGACCGGCCCCGCACCGCTCTTTCTTGGCTCATTCGAAATTACTGTCTTTCGCTCTGACATGCCTTACCTAGGGTTAGGTTAGTATGCTTGCACGTTTGTACTTTAACTTTTTTCGGCTCGGCTTCTTTCGACGCCGATGCCGGCGACGCAGCACTCTCTCGCCCGCCAGCCACCGAGAAAAGGGTGCGCTCCGACCGGCCCCGCACCGCTCTTTCATGGCTCATTCGAAATTACTGTCTTTCGCTCTGACATGCCTTACCTAGGGTTAGGTTAGTATGCTTGCACGTTTGTACTTTAACTTTTTTTGGCTCGGCTTCTTTCGACGCCGATGCCGGCGACGCAGCACTCTCTCGCCCGCCAGCCACCTAGAAAAGGGTGCGCTCCGACCGGCCCCGCACCGCTCTTTCTTGGCTCATTCGAAATTACTGTCTTTCGCTCTGACATGCCTTACCTAGGGTTAGGTTAGTATGCTTGCACGTTTGTACTTTAACTTTTTTCGGCTCGGCTTCTTTCGACGCCGATGCCGGCGACGCAGCACTCTCTCGCCCGCCAGCCACCGAGAAAAGGGTGCGCTCCGACCGGCCCCGCACCGCTCTTTCATGGCTCATTCGAGTTTACTGTCTTTCGCTCTGACATGCCTTACCTAGGGTTAGGTTAGTATGCTTGCACGTTTGTACATTAACTTTTTTCGGCTCGGCTTCTTTCGACGCCGATGCCGGCGACGCAGCACTCTCTCGCCCGCCAGCCACCGAGAAAAGGGTGCGCTCCGACCGGCCCCGCACCGCTCTTTCTTGGCTCATTCGAAATTACTGTCTTTCGCTCTGACATGCCTTACCTAGGGTTAGGTTAGTATGCTTGCACGTTTGTACATTAACTTTTTTCGGCTCGGCTTCTTTCGACGCCGATGCCGGCGACGCAGCACTCTCTCGCCCGCCAGCCACCGAGAAAAGGGTGCGCTCCGACCGGCCCCGCACCGCTCTTTCATGGCTCATTCGAAATTACTGTCTTTCGCTCTGACATGCCTTACCTAGGGTTAGGTTAGTATGCTTGCACGTTTGTACTTTAACTTTTTTTGGCTCGGCTTCTTTCGACGCCGATGCCGGCGACGCAGCACTCTCTCGCCCGCCAGCCACCTAGAAAAGGGTGCGCTCCGACCGGCCCCGCACCGCTCTTTCTTGGCTCATTCGAAATTACTGTCTTTCGCTCTGACATGCCTTACCTAGGGTTAGGTTAGTATGCTTGCACGTTTGTACTTTAACTTTTTTCGGCTCGGCTTCTTTCGACGCCGATGCCGGCGACGCAGCACTCTCTCGCCCGCCAGCCACCGAGAAAAGGGTGCGCTCCGACCGGCCCCGCACCGCTCTTTCTTGGCTCATTCGAAATTACTGTCTTTCGCTCTGACATGCCTTACCTAGGGTTAGGTTAGTATGCTTGCACGTTTGTACTTTAACTTTTTTTGGCTCGGCTTCTTTCGACGCCGATGCCGGCGACGCAGCACTCTCTCGCCCGCCAGCCACCTAGAAAAGGGTGCGCTCCGACCGGCCCCGCACCGCTCTTTCTTGGCTCATTCGAAATTACTGTCTTTCGCTCTGACATGCCTTACCTAGGGTTAGGTTAGTATGCTTGCACGTTTGTACTTTAACTTTTTTCGGCTCGGCTTCTTTCGACGCCGATGCCGGCGACGCAGCACTCTCTCGCCCGCCAGCCACCGAGAAAAGGGTGCGCTCCGACCGGCCCCGCACCGCTCTTTCATGGCTCATTCGAGTTTACTGTCTTTCGCTCTGACATGCCTTACCTAGGGTTAGGTTAGTATGCTTGCACGTTTGTACATTAACTTTTTTCGGCTCGGCTTCTTTCGACGCCGATGCCGGCGACGCAGCACTCTCTCGCCCGCCAGCCACCGAGAAAAGGGTGCGCTCCGACCGGCCCCGCACCGCTCTTTCTTGGCTCATTCGAAATTACTGTCTTTCGCTCTGACATGCCTTACCTAGGGTTAGGTTAGTATGCTTGCACGTTTGTACATTAACTTTTTTCGGCTCGGCTTCTTTCGACGCCGATGCCGGCGACGCAGCACTCTCTCGCCCGCCAGCCACCGAGAAAAGGGTGCGCTCCGACCGGCCCCGCACCGCTCTTTCATGGCTCATTCGAAATTACTGTCTTTCGCTCTGACATGCCTTACCTAGGGTTAGGTTAGTATGCTTGCACGTTTGTACTTTAACTTTTTTTGGCTCGGCTTCTTTCGACGCCGATGCCGGCGACGCAGCACTCTCTCGCCCGCCAGCCACCTAGAAAAGGGTGCGCTCCGACCGGCCCCGCACCGCTCTTTCTTGGCTCATTCGAAATTACTGTCTTTCGCTCTGACATGCCTTACCTAGGGTTAGGTTAGTATGCTTGCACGTTTGTACTTTAACTTTTTTCGGCTCGGCTTCTTTCGACGCCGATGCCGGCGACGCAGCACTCTCTCGCCCGCCAGCCACCGAGAAAAGGGTGCGCTCCGACCGGCCCCGCACCGCTCTTTCTTGGCTCATTCGAAATTACTGTCTTTCGCTCTGACATGCCTTACCTAGGGTTAGGTTAGTATGCTTGCACGTTTGTACTTTAACTTTTTTTGGCTCGGCTTCTTTCGACGCCGATGCCGGCGACGCAGCACTCTCTCGCCCGCCAGCCACCTAGAAAAGGGTGCGCTCCGACCGGCCCCGCACCGCTCTTTCTTGGCTCATTCGAAATTACTGTCTTTCGCTCTGACATGCCTTACCTAGGGTTAGGTTAGTATGCTTGCACGTTTGTACTTTAACTTTTTTCGGCTCGGCTTCTTTCGACGCCGATGCCGGCGACGCAGCACTCTCTCGCCCGCCAGCCACCGAGAAAAGGGTGCGCTCCGACCGGCCCCGCACCGCTCTTTCATGGCTCATTCGAAATTACTGTCTTTCGCTCTGACATGCCTTACCTAGGGTTAGGTTAGTATGCTTGCACGTTTGTACTTTAACTTTTTTTGGCTCGGCTTCTTTCGACGCCGATGCCGGCGACGCAGCACTCTCTCGCCCGCCAGCCACCTAGAAAAGGGTGCGCTCCGACCGGCCCCGCACCGCTCTTTCTTGGCTCATTCGAAATTACTGTCTTTCGCTCTGACATGCCTTACCTAGGGTTAGGTTAGTATGCTTGCACGTTTGTACTTTAACTTTTTTCGGCTCGGCTTCTTTCGACGCCGATGCCGGCGACGCAGCACTCTCTCGCCCGCCAGCCACCGAGAAAAGGGTGCGCTCCGACCGGCCCCGCACCGCTCTTTCATGGCTCATTCGAGTTTACTGTCTTTCGCTCTGACATGCCTTACCTAGGGTTAGGTTAGTATGCTTGCACGTTTGTACATTAACTTTTTTCGGCTCGGCTTCTTTCGACGCCGATGCCGGCGACGCAGCACTCTCTCGCCCGCCAGCCACCGAGAAAAGGGTGCGCTCCGACCGGCCCCGCACCGCTCTTTCTTGGCTCATTCGAAATTACTGTCTTTCGCTCTGACATGCCTTACCTAGGGTTAGGTTAGTATGCTTGCACGTTTGTACATTAACTTTTTTCGGCTCGGCTTCTTTCGACGCCGATGCCGGCGACGCAGCACTCTCTCGCCCGCCAGCCACCGCTCTTTCTTGGCTCATTCGAAATTACTGTCTTTCGCTCTGACATGCCTTACCTAGGGTTAGGTTAGTATGCTTGCACGTTTGTACATTAACTTTTTTCGGCTCGGCTTTCGTTTGTACTTTAACTTTTTTTGGCTCGGCTTCTTTCGACGCCGATGCCGGCGACGCAGCACTCTCTCGCCCGCCAGCCACCTAGAAAAGGGTGCGCTCCGACCGGCCCCGCACCGCTCTTTCTTGGCTCATTCGAAATTACTGTCTTTCGCTCTGACATGCCTTACCTAGGGTTAGGTTAGTATGCTTGCACGTTTGTACTTTAACTTTTTTCGGCTCGGCTTCTTTCGACGCCGATGCCGGCGACGCAGCACTCTCTCGCCCGCCAGCCACCGAGAAAAGGGTGCGCTCCGACCGGCCCCGCACCGCTCTTTCATGGCTCATTCGAGTTTACTGTCTTTCGCTCTGACATGCCTTACCTAGGGTTAGGTTAGTATGCTTGCACGTTTGTACTTTAACTTTTTTTGGCTCGGCTTCTTTCGACGCCGATGCCGGCGACGCAGCACTCTCTCGCCCGCCAGCCACCTAGAAAAGGGTGCGCTCCGACCGGCCCCGCACCGCTCTTTCTTGGCTCATTCGAAATTACTGTCTTTCGCTCTGACATGCCTTACCTAGGGTTAGGTTAGTATGCTTGCACGTTTGTACTTTAACTTTTTTCGGCTCGGCTTCTTTCGACGCCGATGCCGGCGACGCAGCACTCTCTCGCCCGCCAGCCACCGAGAAAAGGGTGCGCTCCGACCGGCCCCGCACCGCTCTTTCTTGGCTCATTCGAAATTACTGTCTTTCGCTCTGACATGCCTTACCTAGGGTTAGGTTAGTATGCTTGCACGTTTGTACTTTAACTTTTTTTGGCTCGGCTTCTTTCGACGCCGATGCCGGCGACGCAGCACTCTCTCGCCCGCCAGCCACCTAGAAAAGGGTGCGCTCCGACCGGCCCCGCACCGCTCTTTCTTGGCTCATTCGAAATTACTGTCTTTCGCTCTGACATGCCTTACCTAGGGTTAGGTTAGTATGCTTGCACGTTTGTACTTTAACTTTTTTCGGCTCGGCTTCTTTCGACGCCGATGCCGGCGACGCAGCACTCTCTCGCCCGCCAGCCACCGAGAAAAGGGTGCGCTCCGACCGGCCCCGCACCGCTCTTTCATGGCTCATTCGAAATTACTGTCTTTCGCTCTGACATGCCTTACCTAGGGTTAGGTTAGTATGCTTGCACGTTTGTACTTTAACTTTTTTTGGCTCGGCTTCTTTCGACGCCGATGCCGGCGACGCAGCACTCTCTCGCCCGCCAGCCACCTAGAAAAGGGTGCGCTCCGACCGGCCCCGCACCGCTCTTTCTTGGCTCATTCGAAATTACTGTCTTTCGCTCTGACATGCCTTACCTAGGGTTAGGTTAGTATGCTTGCACGTTTGTACTTTAACTTTTTTCGGCTCGGCTTCTTTCGACGCCGATGCCGGCGACGCAGCACTCTCTCGCCCGCCAGCCACCGAGAAAAGGGTGCGCTCCGACCGGCCCCGCACCGCTCTTTCATGGCTCATTCGAGTTTACTGTCTTTCGCTCTGACATGCCTTACCTAGGGTTAGGTTAGTATGCTTGCACGTTTGTACATTAACTTTTTTCGGCTCGGCTTCTTTCGACGCCGATGCCGGCGACGCAGCACTCTCTCGCCCGCCAGCCACCGAGAAAAGGGTGCGCTCCGACCGGCCCCGCACCGCTCTTTCTTGGCTCATTCGAAATTACTGTCTTTCGCTCTGACATGCCTTACCTAGGGTTAGGTTAGTATGCTTGCACGTTTGTACATTAACTTTTTTCGGCTCGGCTTCTTTCGACGCCGATGCCGGCGACGCAGCACTCTCTCGCCCGCCAGCCACCGAGAAAAGGGTGCGCTCCGACCGGCCCCGCACCGCTCTTTCATGGCTCATTCGAAATTACTGTCTTTCGCTCTGACATGCCTTACCTAGGGTTAGGTTAGTATGCTTGCACGTTTGTACTTTAACTTTTTTTGGCTCGGCTTCTTTCGACGCCGATGCCGGCGACGCAGCACTCTCTCGCCCGCCAGCCACCTAGAAAAGGGTGCGCTCCGACCGGCCCCGCACCGCTCTTTCTTGGCTCATTCGAAATTACTGTCTTTCGCTCTGACATGCCTTACCTAGGGTTAGGTTAGTATGCTTGCACGTTTGTACTTTAACTTTTTTCGGCTCGGCTTCTTTCGACGCCGATGCCGGCGACGCAGCACTCTCTCGCCCGCCAGCCACCGAGAAAAGGGTGCGCTCCGACCGGCCCCGCACCGCTCTTTCTTGGCTCATTCGAAATTACTGTCTTTCGCTCTGACATGCCTTACCTAGGGTTAGGTTAGTATGCTTGCACGTTTGTACTTTAACTTTTTTTGGCTCGGCTTCTTTCGACGCCGATGCCGGCGACGCAGCACTCTCTCGCCCGCCAGCCACCTAGAAAAGGGTGCGCTCCGACCGGCCCCGCACCGCTCTTTCTTGGCTCATTCGAAATTACTGTCTTTCGCTCTGACATGCCTTACCTAGGGTTAGGTTAGTATGCTTGCACGTTTGTACTTTAACTTTTTTCGGCTCGGCTTCTTTCGACGCCGATGCCGGCGACGCAGCACTCTCTCGCCCGCCAGCCACCGAGAAAAGGGTGCGCTCCGACCGGCCCCGCACCGCTCTTTCATGGCTCATTCGAAATTACTGTCTTTCGCTCTGACATGCCTTACCTAGGGTTAGGTTAGTATGCTTGCACGTTTGTACTTTAACTTTTTTTGGCTCGGCTTCTTTCGACGCCGATGCCGGCGACGCAGCACTCTCTCGCCCGCCAGCCACCTAGAAAAGGGTGCGCTCCGACCGGCCCCGCACCGCTCTTTCTTGGCTCATTCGA
>NW_027556664.1:22500-27500 GCF_964204865.1 Styela clava
CCGTCAATTCCTTTAAGTTTCAGCTTTGCAACCATACTTCCCCCGGAACCCAAAGACTTTGGTTTCCCGGAAGCTGCCGGAAAGGTCGTCATGGTAACGCCTCCCGATCGCTAGTTGGCATCGTTTATAGTCAGAACTAGGACGGTATCTGATCGTCTTCGAACCTCTGACTTTCGCTCTTGATTAAAGAAAACATTCTTGGCGAATGCTTTCGCAGTAGTTCGTCTTCCGCCGATCCAAGAATTTCACCTCTAACGGCAGAGTACGGACGCCCCCGTCTGTCCCTCTTAATCATTACCTCGTGCTCCGAAAACCAACAAAATAGAACCGAGGTCCTATTCCATTATTCCATGCAACACTATGCAGGCGAACAGCCTGCTTTGAACACTCTAATTTTTTCAAAGTAAACTTATCGGCCACCGCCGACACTCAGTCAAGAGCACCGACGGAGAACCGAAGGTGAGGCGAACGCAACCAGTGACACGCCTTGCGACGGACCGGCGGCGCTCGCCCAAAATCCAACTACGAGCTTTTCAACCGCAACAACTTTAGCATACACTGTTGGAGCTGGAATTACCGCGGCTGCTGGCACCAGACTTGCCCTCCAATGGATACTCGTTAAGAGTTTTAGGATGTACTCATTCCAATTACAGGGCCTCGTTAGAGTCCTGTATTGTTATTTTTCGTCACTACCTCCCCGTGTCGGGAATGGGTAATTTGCGCGCCTGCTGCCTTCCTTGGATGTGGTAGCCGTTTCTCAGGCTCCCTCTCCGGAATCGAACCCTGATTCCCCGTTACCCGTTATCACAAAGGTAGGCACGTAGCGTACCTTCGACAGTTGATAGGGCAGACACTTGAATGATACGTCGTCGGTGCAGAGACCGTACGATCCGCGTGGTTATCCAGAGTCATCAAACGTCACAGGACGAACCCGGTCGGTTTTGATCTGATAAAAGCGCGCCTCCCGAAGTCGGCGCTTAATGCATGTATTAGCTCTAGAATTACCACAGTTATCCACTTCGCTTACGAGACCAAATAAACCAAGACTGATTTAATGAGCCATTCGCAGTTTCGCTTTACGAGAACTCGTACTTGCACCTGCATGGCTTAATCTTTGAGACAAGCATATCACTACTGGCAGGATCAACCAGATAGCTGCGACAGCTGCGCTCGGCCCTTGCTGGGCCGCCCGGCGCGTGCTCGTCGCATTCGTTTAAGACCGAGGCGATCGCCTGCGGCCGTACTCGGCTTCGACAGTCGCTGGCCGCGACGTCCACGCTCTCGCCGGCAGTGCCAGGCGGAGCGATTTGCGTTTTTTCTTTGCTCGCCCTCTCTCGGGCTCGATCCATTCAGTTTCGCACAAACAAGAGCTCTGCCGGCCGCCTGCAGCGGTGCCTAAAACCCGGGCATAACAATGCGACCGTTCTGCTAGGCCGACAAGCGCTCAAGCCAGACGCTCGATCGAACGCCCCCTACATATTAGTCGAGACAACGGCTCGCTCATTAGCATCGCGTTTGTACTTTAACTTTTTTCGGCTCGGCTTCTTTCGACGCCGATGCCGGCGACGCAGCACTCTCTCGCCCGCCAGCCACCGAGAAAAGGGTGCGCTCCGACCGGCCCCGCACCGCTCTTTCTTGGCTCATTCGAAATTACTGTCTTTCGCTCTGACATGCCTTACCTAGGGTTAGGTTAGTATGCTTGCACGTTTGTACTTTAACTTTTTTCGGCTCGGCTTCTTTCGACGCCGATGCCGGCGACGCAGCACTCTCTCGCCCGCCAGCCACCGAGAAAAGGGTGCGCTCCGACCGGCCCCGCACCGCTCTTTCATGGCTCATTCGAAATTACTGTCTTTCGCTCTGACATGCCTTACCTAGGGTTAGGTTAGTATGCTTGCACGTTTGTACTTTAACTTTTTTTGGCTCGGCTTCTTTCGACGCCGATGCCGGCGACGCAGCACTCTCTCGCCCGCCAGCCACCTAGAAAAGGGTGCGCTCCGACCGGCCCCGCACCGCTCTTTCTTGGCTCATTCGAAATTACTGTCTTTCGCTCTGACATGCCTTACCTAGGGTTAGGTTAGTATGCTTGCACGTTTGTACTTTAACTTTTTTCGGCTCGGCTTCTTTCGACGCCGATGCCGGCGACGCAGCACTCTCTCGCCCGCCAGCCACCGAGAAAAGGGTGCGCTCCGACCGGCCCCGCACCGCTCTTTCATGGCTCATTCGAAATTACTGTCTTTCGCTCTGACATGCCTTACCTAGGGTTAGGTTAGTATGCTTGCACGTTTGTACTTTAACTTTTTTTGGCTCGGCTTCTTTCGACGCCGATGCCGGCGACGCAGCACTCTCTCGCCCGCCAGCCACCGAGAAAAGGGTGCGCTCCGACCGGCCCCGCACCGCTCTTTCATGGCTCATTCGAGTTTACTGTCTTTCGCTCTGACATGCCTTACCTAGGGTTAGGTTAGTATGCTTGCACGTTTGTACATTAACTTTTTTCGGCTCGGCTTCTTTCGACGCCGATGCCGGCGACGCAGCACTCTCTCGCCCGCCAGCCACCGAGAAAAGGGTGCGCTCCGACCGGCCCCGCACCGCTCTTTCTTGGCTCATTCGAAATTACTGTCTTTCGCTCTGACATGCCTTACCTAGGGTTAGGTTAGTATGCTTGCACGTTTGTACATTAACTTTTTTCGGCTCGGCTTCTTTCGACGCCGATGCCGGCGACGCAGCACTCTCTCGCCCGCCAGCCACCGAGAAAAGGGTGCGCTCCGACCGGCCCCGCACCGCTCTTTCATGGCTCATTCGAAATTACTGTCTTTCGCTCTGACATGCCTTACCTAGGGTTAGGTTAGTATGCTTGCACGTTTGTACTTTAACTTTTTTTGGCTCGGCTTCTTTCGACGCCGATGCCGGCGACGCAGCACTCTCTCGCCCGCCAGCCACCTAGAAAAGGGTGCGCTCCGACCGGCCCCGCACCGCTCTTTCTTGGCTCATTCGAAATTACTGTCTTTCGCTCTGACATGCCTTACCTAGGGTTAGGTTAGTATGCTTGCACGTTTGTACTTTAACTTTTTTCGGCTCGGATTCTTTCGACGCCGATGCCGGCGACGCAGCACTCTCTCGCCCGCCAGCCACCGAGAAAAGGGTGCGCTCCGACCGGCCCCGCACCGCTCTTTCTTGGCTCATTCGAAATTACTGTCTTTCGCTCTGACATGCCTTACCTAGGGTTAGGTTAGTATGCTTGCACGTTTGTACTTTAACTTTTTTTGGCTCGGCTTCTTTCGACGCCGATGCCGGCGACGCAGCACTCTCTCGCCCGCCAGCCACCTAGAAAAGGGTGCGCTCCGACCGGCCCCGCACCGCTCTTTCTTGGCTCATTCGAAATTACTGTCTTTCGCTCTGACATGCCTTACCTAGGGTTAGGTTAGTATGCTTGCACGTTTGTACTTTAACTTTTTTCGGCTCGGCTTCTTTCGACGCCGATGCCGGCGACGCAGCACTCTCTCGCCCGCCAGCCACCGAGAAAAGGGTGCGCTCCGACCGGCCCCGCACCGCTCTTTCATGGCTCATTCGAAATTACTGTCTTTCGCTCTGACATGCCTTACCTAGGGTTAGGTTAGTATGCTTGCACGTTTGTACTTTAACTTTTTTTGGCTCGGCTTCTTTCGACGCCGATGCCGGCGACGCAGCACTCTCTCGCCCGCCAGCCACCGAGAAAAGGGTGCGCTCCGACCGGCCCCGCACCGCTCTTTCATGGCTCATTCGAGTTTACTGTCTTTCGCTCTGACATGCCTTACCTAGGGTTAGGTTAGTATGCTTGCACGTTTGTACATTAACTTTTTTCGGCTCGGCTTCTTTCGACGCCGATGCCGGCGACGCAGCACTCTCTCGCCCGCCAGCCACCGAGAAAAGGGTGCGCTCCGACCGGCCCCGCACCGCTCTTTCTTGGCTCATTCGAAATTACTGTCTTTCGCTCTGACATGCCTTACCTAGGGTTAGGTTAGTATGCTTGCACGTTTGTACATTAACTTTTTTCGGCTCGGCTTCTTTCGACGCCGATGCCGGCGACGCAGCACTCTCTCGCCCGCCAGCCACCGAGAAAAGGGTGCGCTCCGACCGGCCCCGCACCGCTCTTTCATGGCTCATTCGAAATTACTGTCTTTCGCTCTGACATGCCTTACCTAGGGTTAGGTTAGTATGCTTGCACGTTTGTACTTTAACTTTTTTTGGCTCGGCTTCTTTCGACGCCGATGCCGGCGACGCAGCACTCTCTCGCCCGCCAGCCACCTAGAAAAGGGTGCGCTCCGACCGGCCCCGCACCGCTCTTTCTTGGCTCATTCGAAATTACTGTCTTTCGCTCTGACATGCCTTACCTAGGGTTAGGTTAGTATGCTTGCACGTTTGTACTTTAACTTTTTTCGGCTCGGCTTCTTTCGACGCCGATGCCGGCGACGCAGCACTCTCTCGCCCGCCAGCCACCGAGAAAAGGGTGCGCTCCGACCGGCCCCGCACCGCTCTTTCTTGGCTCATTCGAAATTACTGTCTTTCGCTCTGACATGCCTTACCTAGGGTTAGGTTAGTATGCTTGCACGTTTGTACTTTAACTTTTTTTGGCTCGGCTTCTTTCGACGCCGATGCCGGCGACGCAGCACTCTCTCGCCCGCCAGCCACCTAGAAAAGGGTGCGCTCCGACCGGCCCCGCACCGCTCTTTCTTGGCTCATTCGAAATTACTGTCTTTCGCTCTGACATGCCTTACCTAGGGTTAGGTTAGTATGCTTGCACGTTTGTACTTTAACTTTTTTCGGCTCGGCTTCTTTCGACGCCGATGCCGGCGACGCAGCACTCTCTCGCCCGCCAGCCACCGAGAAAAGGGTGCGCTCCGACCGGCCCCGCACCGCTCTTTCATGGCTCATTCGAGTTTACTGTCTTTCGCTCTGACATGCCTTACCTAGGGTTAGGTTAGTATGCTTGCACGTTTGTACATTAACTTTTTTCGGCTCGGCTT
>NW_027556664.1:35000-40000 GCF_964204865.1 Styela clava
CATCTAAGGGCATCACAGACCTGTTATTGCTCAATCTCGTGTGGCTAAACGCCACTAGTCCCTCTAAGAAGTTAGACGCCGACCGAGAAGGTCGCGTAACTATTTAGCATGCCAGAGTCTCGTTCGTTATCGGAATTAACCAGACAAATCGCTCCACCAACTAAGAACGGCCATGCACCACCACCCACAGAATCAAGAAAGAGCTCTCAATCTGTCAATCCTACCTGTGTCCGGGCCGGGTGAGTTTCCCCGTGTTGAGTCAAATTAAGCCGCAGGCTCCACTCCTGGTGGTGCCCTTCCGTCAATTCCTTTAAGTTTCAGCTTTGCAACCATACTTCCCCCGGAACCCAAAGACTTTGGTTTCCCGGAAGCTGCCGGAAAGGTCGTCATGGTAACGCCTCCCGATCGCTAGTTGGCATCGTTTATAGTCAGAACTAGGACGGTATCTGATCGTCTTCGAACCTCTGACTTTCGCTCTTGATTAAAGAAAACATTCTTGGCGAATGCTTTCGCAGTAGTTCGTCTTCCGCCGATCCAAGAATTTCACCTCTAACGGCAGAGTACGGACGCCCCCGTCTGTCCCTCTTAATCATTACCTCGTGCTCCGAAAACCAACAAAATAGAACCGAGGTCCTATTCCATTATTCCATGCAACACTATGCAGGCGAACAGCCTGCTTTGAACACTCTAATTTTTTCAAAGTAAACTTATCGGCCACCGCCGACACTCAGTCAAGAGCACCGACGGAGAACCGAAGGTGAGGCGAACGCAACCAGTGACACGCCTTGCGACGGACCGGCGGCGCTCGCCCAAAATCCAACTACGAGCTTTTCAACCGCAACAACTTTAGCATACACTGTTGGAGCTGGAATTACCGCGGCTGCTGGCACCAGACTTGCCCTCCAATGGATACTCGTTAAGAGTTTTAGGATGTACTCATTCCAATTACAGGGCCTCGTTAGAGTCCTGTATTGTTATTTTTCGTCACTACCTCCCCGTGTCGGGAATGGGTAATTTGCGCGCCTGCTGCCTTCCTTGGATGTGGTAGCCGTTTCTCAGGCTCCCTCTCCGGAATCGAACCCTGATTCCCCGTTACCCGTTATCACAAAGGTAGGCACGTAGCGTACCTTCGACAGTTGATAGGGCAGACACTTGAATGATACGTCGTCGGTGCAGAGACCGTACGATCCGCGTGGTTATCCAGAGTCATCAAACGTCACAGGACGAACCCGGTCGGTTTTGATCTGATAAAAGCGCGCCTCCCGAAGTCGGCGCTTAATGCATGTATTAGCTCTAGAATTACCACAGTTATCCACTTCGCTTACGAGACCAAATAAACCAAGACTGATTTAATGAGCCATTCGCAGTTTCGCTTTACGAGAACTCGTACTTGCACCTGCATGGCTTAATCTTTGAGACAAGCATATCACTACTGGCAGGATCAACCAGATAGCTGCGACAGCTGCGCTCGGCCCTTGCTGGGCCGCCCGGCGCGTGCTCGTCGCATTCGTTTAAGACCGAGGCGATCGCCTGCGGCCGTACTCGGCTTCGACAGTCGCTGGCCGCGACGTCCACGCTCTCGCCGGCAGTGCCAGGCGGAGCGATTTGCGTTTTTTCTTTGCTCGCCCTCTCTCGGGCTCGATCCATTCAGTTTCGCACAAACAAGAGCTCTGCCGGCCGCCTGCAGCGGTGCCTAAAACCCGGGCATAACAATGCGACCGTTCTGCTAGGCCGACAAGCGCTCAAGCCAGACGCTCGATCGAACGCCCCCTACATATTAGTCGAGACAACGGCTCGCTCATTAGCATCGCGTTTGTACTTTAACTTTTTTCGGCTCGGCTTCTTTCGACGCCGATGCCGGCGACGCAGCACTCTCTCGCCCGCCAGCCACCGAGAAAAGGGTGCGCTCCGACCGGCCCCGCACCGCTCTTTCTTGGCTCATTCGAAATTACTGTCTTTCGCTCTGACATGCCTTACCTAGGGTTAGGTTAGTATGCTTGCACGTTTGTACTTTAACTTTTTTCGGCTCGGCTTCTTTCGACGCCGATGCCGGCGACGCAGCACTCTCTCGCCCGCCAGCCACCGAGAAAAGGGTGCGCTCCGACCGGCCCCGCACCGCTCTTTCATGGCTCATTCGAAATTACTGTCTTTCGCTCTGACATGCCTTACCTAGGGTTAGGTTAGTATGCTTGCACGTTTGTACTTTAACTTTTTTTGGCTCGGCTTCTTTCGACGCCGATGCCGGCGACGCAGCACTCTCTCGCCCGCCAGCCACCTAGAAAAGGGTGCGCTCCGACCGGCCCCGCACCGCTCTTTCTTGGCTCATTCGAAATTACTGTCTTTCGCTCTGACATGCCTTACCTAGGGTTAGGTTAGTATGCTTGCACGTTTGTACTTTAACTTTTTTCGGCTCGGCTTCTTTCGACGCCGATGCCGGCGACGCAGCACTCTCTCGCCCGCCAGCCACCGAGAAAAGGGTGCGCTCCGACCGGCCCCGCACCGCTCTTTCATGGCTCATTCGAAATTACTGTCTTTCGCTCTGACATGCCTTACCTAGGGTTAGGTTAGTATGCTTGCACGTTTGTACTTTAACTTTTTTTGGCTCGGCTTCTTTCGACGCCGATGCCGGCGACGCAGCACTCTCTCGCCCGCCAGCCACCGAGAAAAGGGTGCGCTCCGACCGGCCCCGCACCGCTCTTTCATGGCTCATTCGAGTTTACTGTCTTTCGCTCTGACATGCCTTACCTAGGGTTAGGTTAGTATGCTTGCACGTTTGTACATTAACTTTTTTCGGCTCGGCTTCTTTCGACGCCGATGCCGGCGACGCAGCACTCTCTCGCCCGCCAGCCACCGAGAAAAGGGTGCGCTCCGACCGGCCCCGCACCGCTCTTTCTTGGCTCATTCGAAATTACTGTCTTTCGCTCTGACATGCCTTACCTAGGGTTAGGTTAGTATGCTTGCACGTTTGTACATTAACTTTTTTCGGCTCGGCTTCTTTCGACGCCGATGCCGGCGACGCAGCACTCTCTCGCCCGCCAGCCACCGAGAAAAGGGTGCGCTCCGACCGGCCCCGCACCGCTCTTTCATGGCTCATTCGAAATTACTGTCTTTCGCTCTGACATGCCTTACCTAGGGTTAGGTTAGTATGCTTGCACGTTTGTACTTTAACTTTTTTTGGCTCGGCTTCTTTCGACGCCGATGCCGGCGACGCAGCACTCTCTCGCCCGCCAGCCACCTAGAAAAGGGTGCGCTCCGACCGGCCCCGCACCGCTCTTTCTTGGCTCATTCGAAATTACTGTCTTTCGCTCTGACATGCCTTACCTAGGGTTAGGTTAGTATGCTTGCACGTTTGTACTTTAACTTTTTTCGGCTCGGATTCTTTCGACGCCGATGCCGGCGACGCAGCACTCTCTCGCCCGCCAGCCACCGAGAAAAGGGTGCGCTCCGACCGGCCCCGCACCGCTCTTTCTTGGCTCATTCGAAATTACTGTCTTTCGCTCTGACATGCCTTACCTAGGGTTAGGTTAGTATGCTTGCACGTTTGTACTTTAACTTTTTTTGGCTCGGCTTCTTTCGACGCCGATGCCGGCGACGCAGCACTCTCTCGCCCGCCAGCCACCTAGAAAAGGGTGCGCTCCGACCGGCCCCGCACCGCTCTTTCTTGGCTCATTCGAAATTACTGTCTTTCGCTCTGACATGCCTTACCTAGGGTTAGGTTAGTATGCTTGCACGTTTGTACTTTAACTTTTTTCGGCTCGGCTTCTTTCGACGCCGATGCCGGCGACGCAGCACTCTCTCGCCCGCCAGCCACCGAGAAAAGGGTGCGCTCCGACCGGCCCCGCACCGCTCTTTCATGGCTCATTCGAAATTACTGTCTTTCGCTCTGACATGCCTTACCTAGGGTTAGGTTAGTATGCTTGCACGTTTGTACTTTAACTTTTTTTGGCTCGGCTTCTTTCGACGCCGATGCCGGCGACGCAGCACTCTCTCGCCCGCCAGCCACCTAGAAAAGGGTGCGCTCCGACCGGCCCCGCACCGCTCTTTCTTGGCTCATTCGAAATTACTGTCTTTCGCTCTGACATGCCTTACCTAGGGTTAGGTTAGTATGCTTGCACGTTTGTACTTTAACTTTTTTCGGCTCGGCTTCTTTCGACGCCGATGCCGGCGACGCAGCACTCTCTCGCCCGCCAGCCACCGAGAAAAGGGTGCGCTCCGACCGGCCCCGCACCGCTCTTTCATGGCTCATTCGAGTTTACTGTCTTTCGCTCTGACATGCCTTACCTAGGGTTAGGTTAGTATGCTTGCACGTTTGTACATTAACTTTTTTCGGCTCGGCTTCTTTCGACGCCGATGCCGGCGACGCAGCACTCTCTCGCCCGCCAGCCACCGAGAAAAGGGTGCGCTCCGACCGGCCCCGCACCGCTCTTTCTTGGCTCATTCGAAATTACTGTCTTTCGCTCTGACATGCCTTACCTAGGGTTAGGTTAGTATGCTTGCACGTTTGTACATTAACTTTTTTCGGCTCGGCTTCTTTCGACGCCGATGCCGGCGACGCAGCACTCTCTCGCCCGCCAGCCACCGAGAAAAGGGTGCGCTCCGACCGGCCCCGCACCGCTCTTTCATGGCTCATTCGAAATTACTGTCTTTCGCTCTGACATGCCTTACCTAGGGTTAGGTTAGTATGCTTGCACGTTTGTACTTTAACTTTTTTTGGCTCGGCTTCTTTCGACGCCGATGCCGGCGACGCAGCACTCTCTCGCCCGCCAGCCACCTAGAAAAGGGTGCGCTCCGACCGGCCCCGCACCGCTCTTTCTTGGCTCATTCGAAATTACTGTCTTTCGCTCTGACATGCCTTACCTAGGGTTAGGTTAGTATGCTTGCACGTTTGTACTTTAACTTTTTTCGGCTCGGCTTCTTTCGACGCCGATGCCGGCGACGCAGCACTCTCTCGCCCGCCAGCCACCGAGAAAAGGGTGCGCTCCGACCGGCCCCGCACCGCT
>NW_027556664.1:50000-57500 GCF_964204865.1 Styela clava
CTTTAACTTTTTTTGGCTCGGCTTCTTTCGACGCCGATGCCGGCGACGCAGCACTCTCTCGCCCGCCAGCCACCTAGAAAAGGGTGCGCTCCGACCGGCCCCGCACCGCTCTTTCTTGGCTCATTCGAAATTACTGTCTTTCGCTCTGACATGCCTTACCTAGGGTTAGGTTAGTATGCTTGCACGTTTGTACTTTAACTTTTTTCGGCTCGGCTTCTTTCGACGCCGATGCCGGCGACGCAGCACTCTCTCGCCCGCCAGCCACCGAGAAAAGGGTGCGCTCCGACCGGCCCCGCACCGCTCTTTCATGGCTCATTCGAAATTACTGTCTTTCGCTCTGACATGCCTTACCTAGGGTTAGGTTAGTATGCTTGCACGTTTGTACTTTAACTTTTTTTGGCTCGGCTTCTTTCGACGCCGATGCCGGCGACGCAGCACTCTCTCGCCCGCCAGCCACCGAGAAAAGGGTGCGCTCCGACCGGCCCCGCACCGCTCTTTCATGGCTCATTCGAGTTTACTGTCTTTCGCTCTGACATGCCTTACCTAGGGTTAGGTTAGTATGCTTGCACGTTTGTACATTAACTTTTTTCGGCTCGGCTTCTTTCGACGCCGATGCCGGCGACGCAGCACTCTCTCGCCCGCCAGCCACCGAGAAAAGGGTGCGCTCCGACCGGCCCCGCACCGCTCTTTCTTGGCTCATTCGAAATTACTGTCTTTCGCTCTGACATGCCTTACCTAGGGTTAGGTTAGTATGCTTGCACGTTTGTACATTAACTTTTTTCGGCTCGGCTTCTTTCGACGCCGATGCCGGCGACGCAGCACTCTCTCGCCCGCCAGCCACCGAGAAAAGGGTGCGCTCCGACCGGCCCCGCACCGCTCTTTCATGGCTCATTCGAAATTACTGTCTTTCGCTCTGACATGCCTTACCTAGGGTTAGGTTAGTATGCTTGCACGTTTGTACTTTAACTTTTTTTGGCTCGGCTTCTTTCGACGCCGATGCCGGCGACGCAGCACTCTCTCGCCCGCCAGCCACCTAGAAAAGGGTGCGCTCCGACCGGCCCCGCACCGCTCTTTCTTGGCTCATTCGAAATTACTGTCTTTCGCTCTGACATGCCTTACCTAGGGTTAGGTTAGTATGCTTGCACGTTTGTACTTTAACTTTTTTCGGCTCGGATTCTTTCGACGCCGATGCCGGCGACGCAGCACTCTCTCGCCCGCCAGCCACCGAGAAAAGGGTGCGCTCCGACCGGCCCCGCACCGCTCTTTCTTGGCTCATTCGAAATTACTGTCTTTCGCTCTGACATGCCTTACCTAGGGTTAGGTTAGTATGCTTGCACGTTTGTACTTTAACTTTTTTTGGCTCGGCTTCTTTCGACGCCGATGCCGGCGACGCAGCACTCTCTCGCCCGCCAGCCACCTAGAAAAGGGTGCGCTCCGACCGGCCCCGCACCGCTCTTTCTTGGCTCATTCGAAATTACTGTCTTTCGCTCTGACATGCCTTACCTAGGGTTAGGTTAGTATGCTTGCACGTTTGTACTTTAACTTTTTTCGGCTCGGCTTCTTTCGACGCCGATGCCGGCGACGCAGCACTCTCTCGCCCGCCAGCCACCGAGAAAAGGGTGCGCTCCGACCGGCCCCGCACCGCTCTTTCATGGCTCATTCGAAATTACTGTCTTTCGCTCTGACATGCCTTACCTAGGGTTAGGTTAGTATGCTTGCACGTTTGTACTTTAACTTTTTTTGGCTCGGCTTCTTTCGACGCCGATGCCGGCGACGCAGCACTCTCTCGCCCGCCAGCCACCTAGAAAAGGGTGCGCTCCGACCGGCCCCGCACCGCTCTTTCTTGGCTCATTCGAAATTACTGTCTTTCGCTCTGACATGCCTTACCTAGGGTTAGGTTAGTATGCTTGCACGTTTGTACTTTAACTTTTTTCGGCTCGGCTTCTTTCGACGCCGATGCCGGCGACGCAGCACTCTCTCGCCCGCCAGCCACCGAGAAAAGGGTGCGCTCCGACCGGCCCCGCACCGCTCTTTCATGGCTCATTCGAGTTTACTGTCTTTCGCTCTGACATGCCTTACCTAGGGTTAGGTTAGTATGCTTGCACGTTTGTACATTAACTTTTTTCGGCTCGGCTTCTTTCGACGCCGATGCCGGCGACGCAGCACTCTCTCGCCCGCCAGCCACCGAGAAAAGGGTGCGCTCCGACCGGCCCCGCACCGCTCTTTCTTGGCTCATTCGAAATTACTGTCTTTCGCTCTGACATGCCTTACCTAGGGTTAGGTTAGTATGCTTGCACGTTTGTACATTAACTTTTTTCGGCTCGGCTTCTTTCGACGCCGATGCCGGCGACGCAGCACTCTCTCGCCCGCCAGCCACCGAGAAAAGGGTGCGCTCCGACCGGCCCCGCACCGCTCTTTCATGGCTCATTCGAAATTACTGTCTTTCGCTCTGACATGCCTTACCTAGGGTTAGGTTAGTATGCTTGCACGTTTGTACTTTAACTTTTTTTGGCTCGGCTTCTTTCGACGCCGATGCCGGCGACGCAGCACTCTCTCGCCCGCCAGCCACCTAGAAAAGGGTGCGCTCCGACCGGCCCCGCACCGCTCTTTCTTGGCTCATTCGAAATTACTGTCTTTCGCTCTGACATGCCTTACCTAGGGTTAGGTTAGTATGCTTGCACGTTTGTACTTTAACTTTTTTCGGCTCGGCTTCTTTCGACGCCGATGCCGGCGACGCAGCACTCTCTCGCCCGCCAGCCACCGAGAAAAGGGTGCGCTCCGACCGGCCCCGCACCGCTCTTTCTTGGCTCATTCGAAATTACTGTCTTTCGCTCTGACATGCCTTACCTAGGGTTAGGTTAGTATGCTTGCACGTTTGTACTTTAACTTTTTTTGGCTCGGCTTCTTTCGACGCCGATGCCGGCGACGCAGCACTCTCTCGCCCGCCAGCCACCTAGAAAAGGGTGCGCTCCGACCGGCCCCGCACCGCTCTTTCTTGGCTCATTCGAAATTACTGTCTTTCGCTCTGACATGCCTTACCTAGGGTTAGGTTAGTATGCTTGCACGTTTGTACTTTAACTTTTTTCGGCTCGGCTTCTTTCGACGCCGATGCCGGCGACGCAGCACTCTCTCGCCCGCCAGCCACCGAGAAAAGGGTGCGCTCCGACCGGCCCCGCACCGCTCTTTCATGGCTCATTCGAGTTTACTGTCTTTCGCTCTGACATGCCTTACCTAGGGTTAGGTTAGTATGCTTGCACGTTTGTACATTAACTTTTTTCGGCTCGGCTTCTTTCGACGCCGATGCCGGCGACGCAGCACTCTCTCGCCCGCCAGCCACCGAGAAAAGGGTGCGCTCCGACCGGCCCCGCACCGCTCTTTCTTGGCTCATTCGAAATTACTGTCTTTCGCTCTGACATGCCTTACCTAGGGTTAGGTTAGTATGCTTGCACGTTTGTACATTAACTTTTTTCGGCTCGGCTTCTTTCGACGCCGATGCCGGCGACGCAGCACTCTCTCGCCCGCCAGCCACCGAGAAAAGGGTGCGCTCCGACCGGCCCCGCACCGCTCTTTCATGGCTCATTCGAAATTACTGTCTTTCGCTCTGACATGCCTTACCTAGGGTTAGGTTAGTATGCTTGCACGTTTGTACTTTAACTTTTTTTGGCTCGGCTTCTTTCGACGCCGATGCCGGCGACGCAGCACTCTCTCGCCCGCCAGCCACCTAGAAAAGGGTGCGCTCCGACCGGCCCCGCACCGCTCTTTCTTGGCTCATTCGAAATTACTGTCTTTCGCTCTGACATGCCTTACCTAGGGTTAGGTTAGTATGCTTGCACGTTTGTACTTTAACTTTTTTCGGCTCGGCTTCTTTCGACGCCGATGCCGGCGACGCAGCACTCTCTCGCCCGCCAGCCACCGAGAAAAGGGTGCGCTCCGACCGGCCCCGCACCGCTCTTTCTTGGCTCATTCGAAATTACTGTCTTTCGCTCTGACATGCCTTACCTAGGGTTAGGTTAGTATGCTTGCACGTTTGTACTTTAACTTTTTTTGGCTCGGCTTCTTTCGACGCCGATGCCGGCGACGCAGCACTCTCTCGCCCGCCAGCCACCTAGAAAAGGGTGCGCTCCGACCGGCCCCGCACCGCTCTTTCTTGGCTCATTCGAAATTACTGTCTTTCGCTCTGACATGCCTTACCTAGGGTTAGGTTAGTATGCTTGCACGTTTGTACTTTAACTTTTTTCGGCTCGGCTTCTTTCGACGCCGATGCCGGCGACGCAGCACTCTCTCGCCCGCCAGCCACCGAGAAAAGGGTGCGCTCCGACCGGCCCCGCACCGCTCTTTCATGGCTCATTCGAAATTACTGTCTTTCGCTCTGACATGCCTTACCTAGGGTTAGGTTAGTATGCTTGCACGTTTGTACTTTAACTTTTTTTGGCTCGGCTTCTTTCGACGCCGATGCCGGCGACGCAGCACTCTCTCGCCCGCCAGCCACCTAGAAAAGGGTGCGCTCCGACCGGCCCCGCACCGCTCTTTCTTGGCTCATTCGAAATTACTGTCTTTCGCTCTGACATGCCTTACCTAGGGTTAGGTTAGTATGCTTGCACGTTTGTACTTTAACTTTTTTCGGCTCGGCTTCTTTCGACGCCGATGCCGGCGACGCAGCACTCTCTCGCCCGCCAGCCACCGAGAAAAGGGTGCGCTCCGACCGGCCCCGCACCGCTCTTTCATGGCTCATTCGAGTTTACTGTCTTTCGCTCTGACATGCCTTACCTAGGGTTAGGTTAGTATGCTTGCACGTTTGTACATTAACTTTTTTCGGCTCGGCTTCTTTCGACGCCGATGCCGGCGACGCAGCACTCTCTCGCCCGCCAGCCACCGAGAAAAGGGTGCGCTCCGACCGGCCCCGCACCGCTCTTTCTTGGCTCATTCGAAATTACTGTCTTTCGCTCTGACATGCCTTACCTAGGGTTAGGTTAGTATGCTTGCACGTTTGTACATTAACTTTTTTCGGCTCGGCTTCTTTCGACGCCGATGCCGGCGACGCAGCACTCTCTCGCCCGCCAGCCACCGAGAAAAGGGTGCGCTCCGACCGGCCCCGCACCGCTCTTTCATGGCTCATTCGAAATTACTGTCTTTCGCTCTGACATGCCTTACCTAGGGTTAGGTTAGTATGCTTGCACGTTTGTACTTTAACTTTTTTTGGCTCGGCTTCTTTCGACGCCGATGCCGGCGACGCAGCACTCTCTCGCCCGCCAGCCACCTAGAAAAGGGTGCGCTCCGACCGGCCCCGCACCGCTCTTTCTTGGCTCATTCGAAATTACTGTCTTTCGCTCTGACATGCCTTACCTAGGGTTAGGTTAGTATGCTTGCACGTTTGTACTTTAACTTTTTTCGGCTCGGCTTCTTTCGACGCCGATGCCGGCGACGCAGCACTCTCTCGCCCGCCAGCCACCGAGAAAAGGGTGCGCTCCGACCGGCCCCGCACCGCTCTTTCATGGCTCATTCGAGTTTACTGTCTTTCGCTCTGACATGCCTTACCTAGGGTTAGGTTAGTATGCTTGCACGTTTGTACTTTAACTTTTTTTGGCTCGGCTTCTTTCGACGCCGATGCCGGCGACGCAGCACTCTCTCGCCCGCCAGCCACCTAGAAAAGGGTGCGCTCCGACCGGCCCCGCACCGCTCTTTCTTGGCTCATTCGAAATTACTGTCTTTCGCTCTGACATGCCTTACCTAGGGTTAGGTTAGTATGCTTGCACGTTTGTACTTTAACTTTTTTCGGCTCGGCTTCTTTCGACGCCGATGCCGGCGACGCAGCACTCTCTCGCCCGCCAGCCACCGAGAAAAGGGTGCGCTCCGACCGGCCCCGCACCGCTCTTTCTTGGCTCATTCGAAATTACTGTCTTTCGCTCTGACATGCCTTACCTAGGGTTAGGTTAGTATGCTTGCACGTTTGTACTTTAACTTTTTTTGGCTCGGCTTCTTTCGACGCCGATGCCGGCGACGCAGCACTCTCTCGCCCGCCAGCCACCTAGAAAAGGGTGCGCTCCGACCGGCCCCGCACCGCTCTTTCTTGGCTCATTCGAAATTACTGTCTTTCGCTCTGACATGCCTTACCTAGGGTTAGGTTAGTATGCTTGCACGTTTGTACTTTAACTTTTTTCGGCTCGGCTTCTTTCGACGCCGATGCCGGCGACGCAGCACTCTCTCGCCCGCCAGCCACCGAGAAAAGGGTGCGCTCCGACCGGCCCCGCACCGCTCTTTCATGGCTCATTCGAAATTACTGTCTTTCGCTCTGACATGCCTTACCTAGGGTTAGGTTAGTATGCTTGCACGTTTGTACTTTAACTTTTTTTGGCTCGGCTTCTTTCGACGCCGATGCCGGCGACGCAGCACTCTCTCGCCCGCCAGCCACCTAGAAAAGGGTGCGCTCCGACCGGCCCCGCACCGCTCTTTCTTGGCTCATTCGAAATTACTGTCTTTCGCTCTGACATGCCTTACCTAGGGTTAGGTTAGTATGCTTGCACGTTTGTACTTTAACTTTTTTCGGCTCGGCTTCTTTCGACGCCGATGCCGGCGACGCAGCACTCTCTCGCCCGCCAGCCACCGAGAAAAGGGTGCGCTCCGACCGGCCCCGCACCGCTCTTTCATGGCTCATTCGAGTTTACTGTCTTTCGCTCTGACATGCCTTACCTAGGGTTAGGTTAGTATGCTTGCACGTTTGTACATTAACTTTTTTCGGCTCGGCTTCTTTCGACGCCGATGCCGGCGACGCAGCACTCTCTCGCCCGCCAGCCACCGAGAAAAGGGTGCGCTCCGACCGGCCCCGCACCGCTCTTTCTTGGCTCATTCGAAATTACTGTCTTTCGCTCTGACATGCCTTACCTAGGGTTAGGTTAGTATGCTTGCACGTTTGTACATTAACTTTTTTCGGCTCGGCTTCTTTCGACGCCGATGCCGGCGACGCAGCACTCTCTCGCCCGCCAGCCACCGAGAAAAGGGTGCGCTCCGACCGGCCCCGCACCGCTCTTTCATGGCTCATTCGAAATTACTGTCTTTCGCTCTGACATGCCTTACCTAGGGTTAGGTTAGTATGCTTGCACGTTTGTACTTTAACTTTTTTTGGCTCGGCTTCTTTCGACGCCGATGCCGGCGACGCAGCACTCTCTCGCCCGCCAGCCACCTAGAAAAGGGTGCGCTCCGACCGGCCCCGCACCGCTCTTTCTTGGCTCATTCGAAATTACTGTCTTTCGCTCTGACATGCCTTACCTAGGGTTAGGTTAGTATGCTTGCACGTTTGTACTTTAACTTTTTTCGGCTCGGCTTCTTTCGACGCCGATGCCGGCGACGCAGCACTCTCTCGCCCGCCAGCCACCGAGAAAAGGGTGCGCTCCGACCGGCCCCGCACCGCTCTTTCTTGGCTCATTCGAAATTACTGTCTTTCGCTCTGACATGCCTTACCTAGGGTTAGGTTAGTATGCTTGCACGTTTGTACTTTAACTTTTT
>NW_027556664.1:65000-80000 GCF_964204865.1 Styela clava
AATAAACCAAGACTGATTTAATGAGCCATTCGCAGTTTCGCTTTACGAGAACTCGTACTTGCACCTGCATGGCTTAATCTTTGAGACAAGCATATCACTACTGGCAGGATCAACCAGATAGCTGCGACAGCTGCGCTCGGCCCTTGCTGGGCCGCCCGGCGCGTGCTCGTCGCATTCGTTTAAGACCGAGGCGATCGCCTGCGGCCGTACTCGGCTTCGACAGTCGCTGGCCGCGACGTCCACGCTCTCGCCGGCAGTGCCAGGCGGAGCGATTTGCGTTTTTTCTTTGCTCGCCCTCTCTCGGGCTCGATCCATTCAGTTTCGCACAAACAAGAGCTCTGCCGGCCGCCTGCAGCGGTGCCTAAAACCCGGGCATAACAATGCGACCGTTCTGCTAGGCCGACAAGCGCTCAAGCCAGACGCTCGATCGAACGCCCCCTACATATTAGTCGAGACAACGGCTCGCTCATTAGCATCGCGTTTGTACTTTAACTTTTTTCGGCTCGGCTTCTTTCGACGCCGATGCCGGCGACGCAGCACTCTCTCGCCCGCCAGCCACCGAGAAAAGGGTGCGCTCCGACCGGCCCCGCACCGCTCTTTCTTGGCTCATTCGAAATTACTGTCTTTCGCTCTGACATGCCTTACCTAGGGTTAGGTTAGTATGCTTGCACGTTTGTACTTTAACTTTTTTCGGCTCGGCTTCTTTCGACGCCGATGCCGGCGACGCAGCACTCTCTCGCCCGCCAGCCACCGAGAAAAGGGTGCGCTCCGACCGGCCCCGCACCGCTCTTTCATGGCTCATTCGAAATTACTGTCTTTCGCTCTGACATGCCTTACCTAGGGTTAGGTTAGTATGCTTGCACGTTTGTACTTTAACTTTTTTTGGCTCGGCTTCTTTCGACGCCGATGCCGGCGACGCAGCACTCTCTCGCCCGCCAGCCACCTAGAAAAGGGTGCGCTCCGACCGGCCCCGCACCGCTCTTTCTTGGCTCATTCGAAATTACTGTCTTTCGCTCTGACATGCCTTACCTAGGGTTAGGTTAGTATGCTTGCACGTTTGTACTTTAACTTTTTTCGGCTCGGCTTCTTTCGACGCCGATGCCGGCGACGCAGCACTCTCTCGCCCGCCAGCCACCGAGAAAAGGGTGCGCTCCGACCGGCCCCGCACCGCTCTTTCATGGCTCATTCGAAATTACTGTCTTTCGCTCTGACATGCCTTACCTAGGGTTAGGTTAGTATGCTTGCACGTTTGTACTTTAACTTTTTTTGGCTCGGCTTCTTTCGACGCCGATGCCGGCGACGCAGCACTCTCTCGCCCGCCAGCCACCGAGAAAAGGGTGCGCTCCGACCGGCCCCGCACCGCTCTTTCATGGCTCATTCGAGTTTACTGTCTTTCGCTCTGACATGCCTTACCTAGGGTTAGGTTAGTATGCTTGCACGTTTGTACATTAACTTTTTTCGGCTCGGCTTCTTTCGACGCCGATGCCGGCGACGCAGCACTCTCTCGCCCGCCAGCCACCGAGAAAAGGGTGCGCTCCGACCGGCCCCGCACCGCTCTTTCTTGGCTCATTCGAAATTACTGTCTTTCGCTCTGACATGCCTTACCTAGGGTTAGGTTAGTATGCTTGCACGTTTGTACATTAACTTTTTTCGGCTCGGCTTCTTTCGACGCCGATGCCGGCGACGCAGCACTCTCTCGCCCGCCAGCCACCGAGAAAAGGGTGCGCTCCGACCGGCCCCGCACCGCTCTTTCATGGCTCATTCGAAATTACTGTCTTTCGCTCTGACATGCCTTACCTAGGGTTAGGTTAGTATGCTTGCACGTTTGTACTTTAACTTTTTTTGGCTCGGCTTCTTTCGACGCCGATGCCGGCGACGCAGCACTCTCTCGCCCGCCAGCCACCTAGAAAAGGGTGCGCTCCGACCGGCCCCGCACCGCTCTTTCTTGGCTCATTCGAAATTACTGTCTTTCGCTCTGACATGCCTTACCTAGGGTTAGGTTAGTATGCTTGCACGTTTGTACTTTAACTTTTTTCGGCTCGGATTCTTTCGACGCCGATGCCGGCGACGCAGCACTCTCTCGCCCGCCAGCCACCGAGAAAAGGGTGCGCTCCGACCGGCCCCGCACCGCTCTTTCTTGGCTCATTCGAAATTACTGTCTTTCGCTCTGACATGCCTTACCTAGGGTTAGGTTAGTATGCTTGCACGTTTGTACTTTAACTTTTTTTGGCTCGGCTTCTTTCGACGCCGATGCCGGCGACGCAGCACTCTCTCGCCCGCCAGCCACCTAGAAAAGGGTGCGCTCCGACCGGCCCCGCACCGCTCTTTCTTGGCTCATTCGAAATTACTGTCTTTCGCTCTGACATGCCTTACCTAGGGTTAGGTTAGTATGCTTGCACGTTTGTACTTTAACTTTTTTCGGCTCGGCTTCTTTCGACGCCGATGCCGGCGACGCAGCACTCTCTCGCCCGCCAGCCACCGAGAAAAGGGTGCGCTCCGACCGGCCCCGCACCGCTCTTTCATGGCTCATTCGAAATTACTGTCTTTCGCTCTGACATGCCTTACCTAGGGTTAGGTTAGTATGCTTGCACGTTTGTACTTTAACTTTTTTTGGCTCGGCTTCTTTCGACGCCGATGCCGGCGACGCAGCACTCTCTCGCCCGCCAGCCACCTAGAAAAGGGTGCGCTCCGACCGGCCCCGCACCGCTCTTTCTTGGCTCATTCGAAATTACTGTCTTTCGCTCTGACATGCCTTACCTAGGGTTAGGTTAGTATGCTTGCACGTTTGTACTTTAACTTTTTTCGGCTCGGCTTCTTTCGACGCCGATGCCGGCGACGCAGCACTCTCTCGCCCGCCAGCCACCGAGAAAAGGGTGCGCTCCGACCGGCCCCGCACCGCTCTTTCATGGCTCATTCGAGTTTACTGTCTTTCGCTCTGACATGCCTTACCTAGGGTTAGGTTAGTATGCTTGCACGTTTGTACATTAACTTTTTTCGGCTCGGCTTCTTTCGACGCCGATGCCGGCGACGCAGCACTCTCTCGCCCGCCAGCCACCGAGAAAAGGGTGCGCTCCGACCGGCCCCGCACCGCTCTTTCTTGGCTCATTCGAAATTACTGTCTTTCGCTCTGACATGCCTTACCTAGGGTTAGGTTAGTATGCTTGCACGTTTGTACATTAACTTTTTTCGGCTCGGCTTCTTTCGACGCCGATGCCGGCGACGCAGCACTCTCTCGCCCGCCAGCCACCGAGAAAAGGGTGCGCTCCGACCGGCCCCGCACCGCTCTTTCATGGCTCATTCGAAATTACTGTCTTTCGCTCTGACATGCCTTACCTAGGGTTAGGTTAGTATGCTTGCACGTTTGTACTTTAACTTTTTTTGGCTCGGCTTCTTTCGACGCCGATGCCGGCGACGCAGCACTCTCTCGCCCGCCAGCCACCTAGAAAAGGGTGCGCTCCGACCGGCCCCGCACCGCTCTTTCTTGGCTCATTCGAAATTACTGTCTTTCGCTCTGACATGCCTTACCTAGGGTTAGGTTAGTATGCTTGCACGTTTGTACTTTAACTTTTTTCGGCTCGGCTTCTTTCGACGCCGATGCCGGCGACGCAGCACTCTCTCGCCCGCCAGCCACCGAGAAAAGGGTGCGCTCCGACCGGCCCCGCACCGCTCTTTCTTGGCTCATTCGAAATTACTGTCTTTCGCTCTGACATGCCTTACCTAGGGTTAGGTTAGTATGCTTGCACGTTTGTACTTTAACTTTTTTTGGCTCGGCTTCTTTCGACGCCGATGCCGGCGACGCAGCACTCTCTCGCCCGCCAGCCACCTAGAAAAGGGTGCGCTCCGACCGGCCCCGCACCGCTCTTTCTTGGCTCATTCGAAATTACTGTCTTTCGCTCTGACATGCCTTACCTAGGGTTAGGTTAGTATGCTTGCACGTTTGTACTTTAACTTTTTTCGGCTCGGCTTCTTTCGACGCCGATGCCGGCGACGCAGCACTCTCTCGCCCGCCAGCCACCGAGAAAAGGGTGCGCTCCGACCGGCCCCGCACCGCTCTTTCATGGCTCATTCGAGTTTACTGTCTTTCGCTCTGACATGCCTTACCTAGGGTTAGGTTAGTATGCTTGCACGTTTGTACATTAACTTTTTTCGGCTCGGCTTCTTTCGACGCCGATGCCGGCGACGCAGCACTCTCTCGCCCGCCAGCCACCGAGAAAAGGGTGCGCTCCGACCGGCCCCGCACCGCTCTTTCTTGGCTCATTCGAAATTACTGTCTTTCGCTCTGACATGCCTTACCTAGGGTTAGGTTAGTATGCTTGCACGTTTGTACATTAACTTTTTTCGGCTCGGCTTCTTTCGACGCCGATGCCGGCGACGCAGCACTCTCTCGCCCGCCAGCCACCGAGAAAAGGGTGCGCTCCGACCGGCCCCGCACCGCTCTTTCATGGCTCATTCGAAATTACTGTCTTTCGCTCTGACATGCCTTACCTAGGGTTAGGTTAGTATGCTTGCACGTTTGTACTTTAACTTTTTTTGGCTCGGCTTCTTTCGACGCCGATGCCGGCGACGCAGCACTCTCTCGCCCGCCAGCCACCTAGAAAAGGGTGCGCTCCGACCGGCCCCGCACCGCTCTTTCTTGGCTCATTCGAAATTACTGTCTTTCGCTCTGACATGCCTTACCTAGGGTTAGGTTAGTATGCTTGCACGTTTGTACTTTAACTTTTTTCGGCTCGGCTTCTTTCGACGCCGATGCCGGCGACGCAGCACTCTCTCGCCCGCCAGCCACCGAGAAAAGGGTGCGCTCCGACCGGCCCCGCACCGCTCTTTCTTGGCTCATTCGAAATTACTGTCTTTCGCTCTGACATGCCTTACCTAGGGTTAGGTTAGTATGCTTGCACGTTTGTACTTTAACTTTTTTTGGCTCGGCTTCTTTCGACGCCGATGCCGGCGACGCAGCACTCTCTCGCCCGCCAGCCACCTAGAAAAGGGTGCGCTCCGACCGGCCCCGCACCGCTCTTTCTTGGCTCATTCGAAATTACTGTCTTTCGCTCTGACATGCCTTACCTAGGGTTAGGTTAGTATGCTTGCACGTTTGTACTTTAACTTTTTTCGGCTCGGCTTCTTTCGACGCCGATGCCGGCGACGCAGCACTCTCTCGCCCGCCAGCCACCGAGAAAAGGGTGCGCTCCGACCGGCCCCGCACCGCTCTTTCATGGCTCATTCGAAATTACTGTCTTTCGCTCTGACATGCCTTACCTAGGGTTAGGTTAGTATGCTTGCACGTTTGTACTTTAACTTTTTTTGGCTCGGCTTCTTTCGACGCCGATGCCGGCGACGCAGCACTCTCTCGCCCGCCAGCCACCTAGAAAAGGGTGCGCTCCGACCGGCCCCGCACCGCTCTTTCTTGGCTCATTCGAAATTACTGTCTTTCGCTCTGACATGCCTTACCTAGGGTTAGGTTAGTATGCTTGCACGTTTGTACTTTAACTTTTTTCGGCTCGGCTTCTTTCGACGCCGATGCCGGCGACGCAGCACTCTCTCGCCCGCCAGCCACCGAGAAAAGGGTGCGCTCCGACCGGCCCCGCACCGCTCTTTCATGGCTCATTCGAGTTTACTGTCTTTCGCTCTGACATGCCTTACCTAGGGTTAGGTTAGTATGCTTGCACGTTTGTACATTAACTTTTTTCGGCTCGGCTTCTTTCGACGCCGATGCCGGCGACGCAGCACTCTCTCGCCCGCCAGCCACCGAGAAAAGGGTGCGCTCCGACCGGCCCCGCACCGCTCTTTCTTGGCTCATTCGAAATTACTGTCTTTCGCTCTGACATGCCTTACCTAGGGTTAGGTTAGTATGCTTGCACGTTTGTACATTAACTTTTTTCGGCTCGGCTTCTTTCGACGCCGATGCCGGCGACGCAGCACTCTCTCGCCCGCCAGCCACCGAGAAAAGGGTGCGCTCCGACCGGCCCCGCACCGCTCTTTCATGGCTCATTCGAAATTACTGTCTTTCGCTCTGACATGCCTTACCTAGGGTTAGGTTAGTATGCTTGCACGTTTGTACTTTAACTTTTTTTGGCTCGGCTTCTTTCGACGCCGATGCCGGCGACGCAGCACTCTCTCGCCCGCCAGCCACCTAGAAAAGGGTGCGCTCCGACCGGCCCCGCACCGCTCTTTCTTGGCTCATTCGAAATTACTGTCTTTCGCTCTGACATGCCTTACCTAGGGTTAGGTTAGTATGCTTGCACGTTTGTACTTTAACTTTTTTCGGCTCGGCTTCTTTCGACGCCGATGCCGGCGACGCAGCACTCTCTCGCCCGCCAGCCACCGAGAAAAGGGTGCGCTCCGACCGGCCCCGCACCGCTCTTTCATGGCTCATTCGAGTTTACTGTCTTTCGCTCTGACATGCCTTACCTAGGGTTAGGTTAGTATGCTTGCACGTTTGTACTTTAACTTTTTTTGGCTCGGCTTCTTTCGACGCCGATGCCGGCGACGCAGCACTCTCTCGCCCGCCAGCCACCTAGAAAAGGGTGCGCTCCGACCGGCCCCGCACCGCTCTTTCTTGGCTCATTCGAAATTACTGTCTTTCGCTCTGACATGCCTTACCTAGGGTTAGGTTAGTATGCTTGCACGTTTGTACTTTAACTTTTTTCGGCTCGGCTTCTTTCGACGCCGATGCCGGCGACGCAGCACTCTCTCGCCCGCCAGCCACCGAGAAAAGGGTGCGCTCCGACCGGCCCCGCACCGCTCTTTCTTGGCTCATTCGAAATTACTGTCTTTCGCTCTGACATGCCTTACCTAGGGTTAGGTTAGTATGCTTGCACGTTTGTACTTTAACTTTTTTTGGCTCGGCTTCTTTCGACGCCGATGCCGGCGACGCAGCACTCTCTCGCCCGCCAGCCACCTAGAAAAGGGTGCGCTCCGACCGGCCCCGCACCGCTCTTTCTTGGCTCATTCGAAATTACTGTCTTTCGCTCTGACATGCCTTACCTAGGGTTAGGTTAGTATGCTTGCACGTTTGTACTTTAACTTTTTTCGGCTCGGCTTCTTTCGACGCCGATGCCGGCGACGCAGCACTCTCTCGCCCGCCAGCCACCGAGAAAAGGGTGCGCTCCGACCGGCCCCGCACCGCTCTTTCATGGCTCATTCGAAATTACTGTCTTTCGCTCTGACATGCCTTACCTAGGGTTAGGTTAGTATGCTTGCACGTTTGTACTTTAACTTTTTTTGGCTCGGCTTCTTTCGACGCCGATGCCGGCGACGCAGCACTCTCTCGCCCGCCAGCCACCTAGAAAAGGGTGCGCTCCGACCGGCCCCGCACCGCTCTTTCTTGGCTCATTCGAAATTACTGTCTTTCGCTCTGACATGCCTTACCTAGGGTTAGGTTAGTATGCTTGCACGTTTGTACTTTAACTTTTTTCGGCTCGGCTTCTTTCGACGCCGATGCCGGCGACGCAGCACTCTCTCGCCCGCCAGCCACCGAGAAAAGGGTGCGCTCCGACCGGCCCCGCACCGCTCTTTCATGGCTCATTCGAGTTTACTGTCTTTCGCTCTGACATGCCTTACCTAGGGTTAGGTTAGTATGCTTGCACGTTTGTACATTAACTTTTTTCGGCTCGGCTTCTTTCGACGCCGATGCCGGCGACGCAGCACTCTCTCGCCCGCCAGCCACCGAGAAAAGGGTGCGCTCCGACCGGCCCCGCACCGCTCTTTCTTGGCTCATTCGAAATTACTGTCTTTCGCTCTGACATGCCTTACCTAGGGTTAGGTTAGTATGCTTGCACGTTTGTACATTAACTTTTTTCGGCTCGGCTTCTTTCGACGCCGATGCCGGCGACGCAGCACTCTCTCGCCCGCCAGCCACCGAGAAAAGGGTGCGCTCCGACCGGCCCCGCACCGCTCTTTCATGGCTCATTCGAAATTACTGTCTTTCGCTCTGACATGCCTTACCTAGGGTTAGGTTAGTATGCTTGCACGTTTGTACTTTAACTTTTTTTGGCTCGGCTTCTTTCGACGCCGATGCCGGCGACGCAGCACTCTCTCGCCCGCCAGCCACCTAGAAAAGGGTGCGCTCCGACCGGCCCCGCACCGCTCTTTCTTGGCTCATTCGAAATTACTGTCTTTCGCTCTGACATGCCTTACCTAGGGTTAGGTTAGTATGCTTGCACGTTTGTACTTTAACTTTTTTCGGCTCGGCTTCTTTCGACGCCGATGCCGGCGACGCAGCACTCTCTCGCCCGCCAGCCACCGAGAAAAGGGTGCGCTCCGACCGGCCCCGCACCGCTCTTTCTTGGCTCATTCGAAATTACTGTCTTTCGCTCTGACATGCCTTACCTAGGGTTAGGTTAGTATGCTTGCACGTTTGTACTTTAACTTTTTTTGGCTCGGCTTCTTTCGACACCGATGCCGGCGACGCAGCACTCTCTCGCCCGCCAGCCACCTAGAAAAGGGTGCGCTCCGACCGGCCCCGCACCGCTCTTTCTTGGCTCATTCGAAATTACTGTCTTTCGCTCTGACATGCCTTACCTAGGGTTAGGTTAGTATGCTTGCACGTTTGTACTTTAACTTTTTTCGGCTCGGCTTCTTTCGACGCCGATGCCGGCGACGCAGCACTCTCTCGCCCGCCAGCCACCGAGAAAAGGGTGCGCTCCGACCGGCCCCGCACCGCTCTTTCATGGCTCATTCGAAATTACTGTCTTTCGCTCTGACATGCCTTACCTAGGGTTAGGTTAGTATGCTTGCACGTTTGTACTTTAACTTTTTTTGGCTCGGCTTCTTTCGACGCCGATGCCGGCGACGCAGCACTCTCTCGCCCGCCAGCCACCTAGAAAAGGGTGCGCTCCGACCGGCCCCGCACCGCTCTTTCTTGGCTCATTCGAAATTACTGTCTTTCGCTCTGACATGCCTTACCTAGGGTTAGGTTAGTATGCTTGCACGTTTGTACTTTAACTTTTTTCGGCTCGGCTTCTTTCGACGCCGATGCCGGCGACGCAGCACTCTCTCGCCCGCCAGCCACCGAGAAAAGGGTGCGCTCCGACCGGCCCCGCACCGCTCTTTCTTGGCTCATTCGAAATTACTGTCTTTCGCTCTGACATGCCTTACCTAGGGTTAGGTTAGTATGCTTGCACGTTTGTACTTTAACTTTTTTTGGCTCGGCTTCTTTCGACGCCGATGCCGGCGACGCAGCACTCTCTCGCCCGCCAGCCACCTAGAAAAGGGTGCGCTCCGACCGGCCCCGCACCGCTCTTTCTTGGCTCATTCGAAATTACTGTCTTTCGCTCTGACATGCCTTACCTAGGGTTAGGTTAGTATGCTTGCACGTTTGTACTTTAACTTTTTTCGGCTCGGCTTCTTTCGACGCCGATGCCGGCGACGCAGCACTCTCTCGCCCGCCAGCCACCGAGAAAAGGGTGCGCTCCGACCGGCCCCGCACCGCTCTTTCATGGCTCATTCGAAATTACTGTCTTTCGCTCTGACATGCCTTACCTAGGGTTAGGTTAGTATGCTTGCACGTTTGTACTTTAACTTTTTTTGGCTCGGCTTCTTTCGACGCCGATGCCGGCGACGCAGCACTCTCTCGCCCGCCAGCCACCTAGAAAAGGGTGCGCTCCGACCGGCCCCGCACCGCTCTTTCTTGGCTCATTCGAAATTACTGTCTTTCGCTCTGACATGCCTTACCTAGGGTTAGGTTAGTATGCTTGCACGTTTGTACTTTAACTTTTTTCGGCTCGGCTTCTTTCGACGCCGATGCCGGCGACGCAGCACTCTCTCGCCCGCCAGCCACCGAGAAAAGGGTGCGCTCCGACCGGCCCCGCACCGCTCTTTCATGGCTCATTCGAGTTTACTGTCTTTCGCTCTGACATGCCTTACCTAGGGTTAGGTTAGTATGCTTGCACGTTTGTACATTAACTTTTTTCGGCTCGGCTTCTTTCGACGCCGATGCCGGCGACGCAGCACTCTCTCGCCCGCCAGCCACCGAGAAAAGGGTGCGCTCCGACCGGCCCCGCACCGCTCTTTCTTGGCTCATTCGAAATTACTGTCTTTCGCTCTGACATGCCTTACCTAGGGTTAGGTTAGTATGCTTGCACGTTTGTACATTAACTTTTTTCGGCTCGGCTTCTTTCGACGCCGATGCCGGCGACGCAGCACTCTCTCGCCCGCCAGCCACCGAGAAAAGGGTGCGCTCCGACCGGCCCCGCACCGCTCTTTCATGGCTCATTCGAAATTACTGTCTTTCGCTCTGACATGCCTTACCTAGGGTTAGGTTAGTATGCTTGCACGTTTGTACTTTAACTTTTTTTGGCTCGGCTTCTTTCGACGCCGATGCCGGCGACGCAGCACTCTCTCGCCCGCCAGCCACCTAGAAAAGGGTGCGCTCCGACCGGCCCCGCACCGCTCTTTCTTGGCTCATTCGAAATTACTGTCTTTCGCTCTGACATGCCTTACCTAGGGTTAGGTTAGTATGCTTGCACGTTTGTACTTTAACTTTTTTCGGCTCGGCTTCTTTCGACGCCGATGCCGGCGACGCAGCACTCTCTCGCCCGCCAGCCACCGAGAAAAGGGTGCGCTCCGACCGGCCCCGCACCGCTCTTTCATGGCTCATTCGAGTTTACTGTCTTTCGCTCTGACATGCCTTACCTAGGGTTAGGTTAGTATGCTTGCACGTTTGTACTTTAACTTTTTTTGGCTCGGCTTCTTTCGACGCCGATGCCGGCGACGCAGCACTCTCTCGCCCGCCAGCCACCTAGAAAAGGGTGCGCTCCGACCGGCCCCGCACCGCTCTTTCTTGGCTCATTCGAAATTACTGTCTTTCGCTCTGACATGCCTTACCTAGGGTTAGGTTAGTATGCTTGCACGTTTGTACTTTAACTTTTTTCGGCTCGGCTTCTTTCGACGCCGATGCCGGCGACGCAGCACTCTCTCGCCCGCCAGCCACCGAGAAAAGGGTGCGCTCCGACCGGCCCCGCACCGCTCTTTCTTGGCTCATTCGAAATTACTGTCTTTCGCTCTGACATGCCTTACCTAGGGTTAGGTTAGTATGCTTGCACGTTTGTACTTTAACTTTTTTTGGCTCGGCTTCTTTCGACGCCGATGCCGGCGACGCAGCACTCTCTCGCCCGCCAGCCACCTAGAAAAGGGTGCGCTCCGACCGGCCCCGCACCGCTCTTTCTTGGCTCATTCGAAATTACTGTCTTTCGCTCTGACATGCCTTACCTAGGGTTAGGTTAGTATGCTTGCACGTTTGTACTTTAACTTTTTTTGGCTCGGCTTCTTTCGACGCCGATGCCGGCGACGCAGCACTCTCTCGCCCGCCAGCCACCTAGAAAAGGGTGCGCTCCGACCGGCCCCGCACCGCTCTTTCTTGGCTCATTCGAAATTACTGTCTTTCGCTCTGACATGCCTTACCTAGGGTTAGGTTAGTATGCTTGCACGTTTGTACTTTAACTTTTTTCGGCTCGGCTTCTTTCGACGCCGATGCCGGCGACGCAGCACTCTCTCGCCCGCCAGCCACCGAGAAAAGGGTGCGCTCCGACCGGCCCCGCACCGCTCTTTCATGGCTCATTCGAAATTACTGTCTTTCGCTCTGACATGCCTTACCTAGGGTTAGGTTAGTATGCTTGCACGTTTGTACTTTAACTTTTTTTGGCTCGGCTTCTTTCGACGCCGATGCCGGCGACGCAGCACTCTCTCGCCCGCCAGCCACCTAGAAAAGGGTGCGCTCCGACCGGCCCCGCACCGCTCTTTCTTGGCTCATTCGAAATTACTGTCTTTCGCTCTGACATGCCTTACCTAGGGTTAGGTTAGTATGCTTGCACGTTTGTACTTTAACTTTTTTCGGCTCGGCTTCTTTCGACGCCGATGCCGGCGACGCAGCACTCTCTCGCCCGCCAGCCACCGAGAAAAGGGTGCGCTCCGACCGGCCCCGCACCGCTCTTTCATGGCTCATTCGAGTTTACTGTCTTTCGCTCTGACATGCCTTACCTAGGGTTAGGTTAGTATGCTTGCACGTTTGTACATTAACTTTTTTCGGCTCGGCTTCTTTCGACGCCGATGCCGGCGACGCAGCACTCTCTCGCCCGCCAGCCACCGAGAAAAGGGTGCGCTCCGACCGGCCCCGCACCGCTCTTTCTTGGCTCATTCGAAATTACTGTCTTTCGCTCTGACATGCCTTACCTAGGGTTAGGTTAGTATGCTTGCACGTTTGTACATTAACTTTTTTCGGCTCGGCTTCTTTCGACGCCGATGCCGGCGACGCAGCACTCTCTCGCCCGCCAGCCACCGAGAAAAGGGTGCGCTCCGACCGGCCCCGCACCGCTCTTTCATGGCTCATTCGAAATTACTGTCTTTCGCTCTGACATGCCTTACCTAGGGTTAGGTTAGTATGCTTGCACGTTTGTACTTTAACTTTTTTTGGCTCGGCTTCTTTCGACGCCGATGCCGGCGACGCAGCACTCTCTCGCCCGCCAGCCACCTAGAAAAGGGTGCGCTCCGACCGGCCCCGCACCGCTCTTTCTTGGCTCATTCGAAATTACTGTCTTTCGCTCTGACATGCCTTACCTAGGGTTAGGTTAGTATGCTTGCACGTTTGTACTTTAACTTTTTTCGGCTCGGCTTCTTTCGACGCCGATGCCGGCGACGCAGCACTCTCTCGCCCGCCAGCCACCGAGAAAAGGGTGCGCTCCGACCGGCCCCGCACCGCTCTTTCATGGCTCATTCGAGTTTACTGTCTTTCGCTCTGACATGCCTTACCTAGGGTTAGGTTAGTATGCTTGCACGTTTGTACTTTAACTTTTTTTGGCTCGGCTTCTTTCGACGCCGATGCCGGCGACGCAGCACTCTCTCGCCCGCCAGCCACCTAGAAAAGGGTGCGCTCCGACCGGCCCCGCACCGCTCTTTCTTGGCTCATTCGAAATTACTGTCTTTCGCTCTGACATGCCTTACCTAGGGTTAGGTTAGTATGCTTGCACGTTTGTACTTTAACTTTTTTCGGCTCGGCTTCTTTCGACGCCGATGCCGGCGACGCAGCACTCTCTCGCCCGCCAGCCACCGAGAAAAGGGTGCGCTCCGACCGGCCCCGCACCGCTCTTTCTTGGCTCATTCGAAATTACTGTCTTTCGCTCTGACATGCCTTACCTAGGGTTAGGTTAGTATGCTTGCACGTTTGTACTTTAACTTTTTTTGGCTCGGCTTCTTTCGACGCCGATGCCGGCGACGCAGCACTCTCTCGCCCGCCAGCCACCGAGAAAAGGGTGCGCTCCGACCGGCCCCGCACCGCTCTTTCTTGGCTCATTCGAAATTACTGTCTTTCGCTCTGACATGCCTTACCTAGGGTTAGGTTAGTATGCTTGCACGTTTGTACTTTAACTTTTTTCGGCTCGGCTTCTTTCGACGCCGATGCCGGCGACGCAGCACTCTCTCGCCCGCCAGCCACCGAGAAAAGGGTGCGCTCCGACCGGCCCCGCACCGCTCTTTCATGGCTCATTCGAAATTACTGTCTTTCGCTCTGACATGCCTTACCTAGGGTTAGGTTAGTATGCTTGCACGTTTGTACTTTAACTTTTTTTGGCTCGGCTTCTTTCGACGCCGATGCCGGCGACGCAGCACTCTCTCGCCCGCCAGCCACCTAGAAAAGGGTGCGCTCCGACCGGCCCCGCACCGCTCTTTCTTGGCTCATTCGAAATTACTGTCTTTCGCTCTGACATGCCTTACCTAGGGTTAGGTTAGTATGCTTGCACGTTTGTACTTTAACTTTTTTCGGCTCGGCTTCTTTCGACGCCGATGCCGGCGACGCAGCACTCTCTCGCCCGCCAGCCACCGAGAAAAGGGTGCGCTCCGACCGGCCCCGCACCGCTCTTTCATGGCTCATTCGAGTTTACTGTCTTTCGCTCTGACATGCCTTACCTAGGGTTAGGTTAGTATGCTTGCACGTTTGTACATTAACTTTTTTCGGCTCGGCTTCTTTCGACGCCGATGCCGGCGACGCAGCACTCTCTCGCCCGCCAGCCACCGAGAAAAGGGTGCGCTCCGACCGGCCCCGCACCGCTCTTTCTTGGCTCATTCGAAATTACTGTCTTTCGCTCTGACATGCCTTACCTAGGGTTAGGTTAGTATGCTTGCACGTTTGTACATTAACTTTTTTCGGCTCGGCTTCTTTCGACGCCGATGCCGGCGACGCAGCACTCTCTCGCCCGCCAGCCACCGAGAAAAGGGTGCGCTCCGACCGGCCCCGCACCGCTCTTTCATGGCTCATTCGAAATTACTGTCTTTCGCTCTGACATGCCTTACCTAGGGTTAGGTTAGTATGCTTGCACGTTTGTACTTTAACTTTTTTTGGCTCGGCTTCTTTCGACGCCGATGCCGGCGACGCAGCACTCTCTCGCCCGCCAGCCACCTAGAAAAGGGTGCGCTCCGACCGGCCCCGCACCGCTCTTTCTTGGCTCATTCGAAATTACTGTCTTTCGCTCTGACATGCCTTACCTAGGGTTAGGTTAGTATGCTTGCACGTTTGTACTTTAACTTTTTTCGGCTCGGCTTCTTTCGACGCCGATGCCGGCGACGCAGCACTCTCTCGCCCGCCAGCCACCGAGAAAAGGGTGCGCTCCGACCGGCCCCGCACCGCTCTTTCTTGGCTCATTCGAAATTACTGTCTTTCGCTCTGACATGCCTTACCTAGGGTTAGGTTAGTATGCTTGCACGTTTGTACTTTAACTTTTTTCGGCTCGGCTTCTTTCGACGCCGATGCCGGCGACGCAGCACTCTCTCGCCCGCCAGCCACCGAGAAAAGGGTGCGCTCCGACCGGCCCCGCACCGCTCTTTCATGGCTCATTCGAAATTACTGTCTTTCGCTCTGACATGCCTTACCTAGGGTTAGGTTAGTATGCTTGCACGTTTGTACTTTAACTTTTTTTGGCTCGGCTTCTTTCGACGCCGATGCCGGCGACGCAGCACTCTCTCGCCCGCCAGCCACCTAGAAAAGGGTGCGCTCCGACCGGCCCCGCACCGCTCTTT
>NW_027556664.1:87500-97500 GCF_964204865.1 Styela clava
CCTCTCTCGGGCTCGATCCATTCAGTTTCGCACAAACAAGAGCTCTGCCGGCCGCCTGCAGCGGTGCCTAAAACCCGGGCATAACAATGCGACCGTTCTGCTAGGCCGACAAGCGCTCAAGCCAGACGCTCGATCGAACGCCCCCTACATATTAGTCGAGACAACGGCTCGCTCATTAGCATCGCGTTTGTACTTTAACTTTTTTCGGCTCGGCTTCTTTCGACGCCGATGCCGGCGACGCAGCACTCTCTCGCCCGCCAGCCACCGAGAAAAGGGTGCGCTCCGACCGGCCCCGCACCGCTCTTTCTTGGCTCATTCGAAATTACTGTCTTTCGCTCTGACATGCCTTACCTAGGGTTAGGTTAGTATGCTTGCACGTTTGTACTTTAACTTTTTTCGGCTCGGCTTCTTTCGACGCCGATGCCGGCGACGCAGCACTCTCTCGCCCGCCAGCCACCGAGAAAAGGGTGCGCTCCGACCGGCCCCGCACCGCTCTTTCATGGCTCATTCGAAATTACTGTCTTTCGCTCTGACATGCCTTACCTAGGGTTAGGTTAGTATGCTTGCACGTTTGTACTTTAACTTTTTTTGGCTCGGCTTCTTTCGACGCCGATGCCGGCGACGCAGCACTCTCTCGCCCGCCAGCCACCTAGAAAAGGGTGCGCTCCGACCGGCCCCGCACCGCTCTTTCTTGGCTCATTCGAAATTACTGTCTTTCGCTCTGACATGCCTTACCTAGGGTTAGGTTAGTATGCTTGCACGTTTGTACTTTAACTTTTTTCGGCTCGGCTTCTTTCGACGCCGATGCCGGCGACGCAGCACTCTCTCGCCCGCCAGCCACCGAGAAAAGGGTGCGCTCCGACCGGCCCCGCACCGCTCTTTCATGGCTCATTCGAAATTACTGTCTTTCGCTCTGACATGCCTTACCTAGGGTTAGGTTAGTATGCTTGCACGTTTGTACTTTAACTTTTTTTGGCTCGGCTTCTTTCGACGCCGATGCCGGCGACGCAGCACTCTCTCGCCCGCCAGCCACCGAGAAAAGGGTGCGCTCCGACCGGCCCCGCACCGCTCTTTCATGGCTCATTCGAGTTTACTGTCTTTCGCTCTGACATGCCTTACCTAGGGTTAGGTTAGTATGCTTGCACGTTTGTACATTAACTTTTTTCGGCTCGGCTTCTTTCGACGCCGATGCCGGCGACGCAGCACTCTCTCGCCCGCCAGCCACCGAGAAAAGGGTGCGCTCCGACCGGCCCCGCACCGCTCTTTCTTGGCTCATTCGAAATTACTGTCTTTCGCTCTGACATGCCTTACCTAGGGTTAGGTTAGTATGCTTGCACGTTTGTACATTAACTTTTTTCGGCTCGGCTTCTTTCGACGCCGATGCCGGCGACGCAGCACTCTCTCGCCCGCCAGCCACCGAGAAAAGGGTGCGCTCCGACCGGCCCCGCACCGCTCTTTCATGGCTCATTCGAAATTACTGTCTTTCGCTCTGACATGCCTTACCTAGGGTTAGGTTAGTATGCTTGCACGTTTGTACTTTAACTTTTTTTGGCTCGGCTTCTTTCGACGCCGATGCCGGCGACGCAGCACTCTCTCGCCCGCCAGCCACCTAGAAAAGGGTGCGCTCCGACCGGCCCCGCACCGCTCTTTCTTGGCTCATTCGAAATTACTGTCTTTCGCTCTGACATGCCTTACCTAGGGTTAGGTTAGTATGCTTGCACGTTTGTACTTTAACTTTTTTCGGCTCGGATTCTTTCGACGCCGATGCCGGCGACGCAGCACTCTCTCGCCCGCCAGCCACCGAGAAAAGGGTGCGCTCCGACCGGCCCCGCACCGCTCTTTCTTGGCTCATTCGAAATTACTGTCTTTCGCTCTGACATGCCTTACCTAGGGTTAGGTTAGTATGCTTGCACGTTTGTACTTTAACTTTTTTTGGCTCGGCTTCTTTCGACGCCGATGCCGGCGACGCAGCACTCTCTCGCCCGCCAGCCACCTAGAAAAGGGTGCGCTCCGACCGGCCCCGCACCGCTCTTTCTTGGCTCATTCGAAATTACTGTCTTTCGCTCTGACATGCCTTACCTAGGGTTAGGTTAGTATGCTTGCACGTTTGTACTTTAACTTTTTTCGGCTCGGCTTCTTTCGACGCCGATGCCGGCGACGCAGCACTCTCTCGCCCGCCAGCCACCGAGAAAAGGGTGCGCTCCGACCGGCCCCGCACCGCTCTTTCATGGCTCATTCGAAATTACTGTCTTTCGCTCTGACATGCCTTACCTAGGGTTAGGTTAGTATGCTTGCACGTTTGTACTTTAACTTTTTTTGGCTCGGCTTCTTTCGACGCCGATGCCGGCGACGCAGCACTCTCTCGCCCGCCAGCCACCTAGAAAAGGGTGCGCTCCGACCGGCCCCGCACCGCTCTTTCTTGGCTCATTCGAAATTACTGTCTTTCGCTCTGACATGCCTTACCTAGGGTTAGGTTAGTATGCTTGCACGTTTGTACTTTAACTTTTTTCGGCTCGGCTTCTTTCGACGCCGATGCCGGCGACGCAGCACTCTCTCGCCCGCCAGCCACCGAGAAAAGGGTGCGCTCCGACCGGCCCCGCACCGCTCTTTCATGGCTCATTCGAGTTTACTGTCTTTCGCTCTGACATGCCTTACCTAGGGTTAGGTTAGTATGCTTGCACGTTTGTACATTAACTTTTTTCGGCTCGGCTTCTTTCGACGCCGATGCCGGCGACGCAGCACTCTCTCGCCCGCCAGCCACCGAGAAAAGGGTGCGCTCCGACCGGCCCCGCACCGCTCTTTCTTGGCTCATTCGAAATTACTGTCTTTCGCTCTGACATGCCTTACCTAGGGTTAGGTTAGTATGCTTGCACGTTTGTACATTAACTTTTTTCGGCTCGGCTTCTTTCGACGCCGATGCCGGCGACGCAGCACTCTCTCGCCCGCCAGCCACCGAGAAAAGGGTGCGCTCCGACCGGCCCCGCACCGCTCTTTCATGGCTCATTCGAAATTACTGTCTTTCGCTCTGACATGCCTTACCTAGGGTTAGGTTAGTATGCTTGCACGTTTGTACTTTAACTTTTTTTGGCTCGGCTTCTTTCGACGCCGATGCCGGCGACGCAGCACTCTCTCGCCCGCCAGCCACCTAGAAAAGGGTGCGCTCCGACCGGCCCCGCACCGCTCTTTCTTGGCTCATTCGAAATTACTGTCTTTCGCTCTGACATGCCTTACCTAGGGTTAGGTTAGTATGCTTGCACGTTTGTACTTTAACTTTTTTCGGCTCGGCTTCTTTCGACGCCGATGCCGGCGACGCAGCACTCTCTCGCCCGCCAGCCACCGAGAAAAGGGTGCGCTCCGACCGGCCCCGCACCGCTCTTTCTTGGCTCATTCGAAATTACTGTCTTTCGCTCTGACATGCCTTACCTAGGGTTAGGTTAGTATGCTTGCACGTTTGTACTTTAACTTTTTTTGGCTCGGCTTCTTTCGACGCCGATGCCGGCGACGCAGCACTCTCTCGCCCGCCAGCCACCTAGAAAAGGGTGCGCTCCGACCGGCCCCGCACCGCTCTTTCTTGGCTCATTCGAAATTACTGTCTTTCGCTCTGACATGCCTTACCTAGGGTTAGGTTAGTATGCTTGCACGTTTGTACTTTAACTTTTTTCGGCTCGGCTTCTTTCGACGCCGATGCCGGCGACGCAGCACTCTCTCGCCCGCCAGCCACCGAGAAAAGGGTGCGCTCCGACCGGCCCCGCACCGCTCTTTCATGGCTCATTCGAGTTTACTGTCTTTCGCTCTGACATGCCTTACCTAGGGTTAGGTTAGTATGCTTGCACGTTTGTACATTAACTTTTTTCGGCTCGGCTTCTTTCGACGCCGATGCCGGCGACGCAGCACTCTCTCGCCCGCCAGCCACCGAGAAAAGGGTGCGCTCCGACCGGCCCCGCACCGCTCTTTCTTGGCTCATTCGAAATTACTGTCTTTCGCTCTGACATGCCTTACCTAGGGTTAGGTTAGTATGCTTGCACGTTTGTACATTAACTTTTTTCGGCTCGGCTTCTTTCGACGCCGATGCCGGCGACGCAGCACTCTCTCGCCCGCCAGCCACCGAGAAAAGGGTGCGCTCCGACCGGCCCCGCACCGCTCTTTCATGGCTCATTCGAAATTACTGTCTTTCGCTCTGACATGCCTTACCTAGGGTTAGGTTAGTATGCTTGCACGTTTGTACTTTAACTTTTTTTGGCTCGGCTTCTTTCGACGCCGATGCCGGCGACGCAGCACTCTCTCGCCCGCCAGCCACCTAGAAAAGGGTGCGCTCCGACCGGCCCCGCACCGCTCTTTCTTGGCTCATTCGAAATTACTGTCTTTCGCTCTGACATGCCTTACCTAGGGTTAGGTTAGTATGCTTGCACGTTTGTACTTTAACTTTTTTCGGCTCGGCTTCTTTCGACGCCGATGCCGGCGACGCAGCACTCTCTCGCCCGCCAGCCACCGAGAAAAGGGTGCGCTCCGACCGGCCCCGCACCGCTCTTTCATGGCTCATTCGAGTTTACTGTCTTTCGCTCTGACATGCCTTACCTAGGGTTAGGTTAGTATGCTTGCACGTTTGTACTTTAACTTTTTTTGGCTCGGCTTCTTTCGACGCCGATGCCGGCGACGCAGCACTCTCTCGCCCGCCAGCCACCTAGAAAAGGGTGCGCTCCGACCGGCCCCGCACCGCTCTTTCTTGGCTCATTCGAAATTACTGTCTTTCGCTCTGACATGCCTTACCTAGGGTTAGGTTAGTATGCTTGCACGTTTGTACTTTAACTTTTTTCGGCTCGGCTTCTTTCGACGCCGATGCCGGCGACGCAGCACTCTCTCGCCCGCCAGCCACCGAGAAAAGGGTGCGCTCCGACCGGCCCCGCACCGCTCTTTCTTGGCTCATTCGAAATTACTGTCTTTCGCTCTGACATGCCTTACCTAGGGTTAGGTTAGTATGCTTGCACGTTTGTACTTTAACTTTTTTTGGCTCGGCTTCTTTCGACGCCGATGCCGGCGACGCAGCACTCTCTCGCCCGCCAGCCACCTAGAAAAGGGTGCGCTCCGACCGGCCCCGCACCGCTCTTTCTTGGCTCATTCGAAATTACTGTCTTTCGCTCTGACATGCCTTACCTAGGGTTAGGTTAGTATGCTTGCACGTTTGTACTTTAACTTTTTTCGGCTCGGCTTCTTTCGACGCCGATGCCGGCGACGCAGCACTCTCTCGCCCGCCAGCCACCGAGAAAAGGGTGCGCTCCGACCGGCCCCGCACCGCTCTTTCATGGCTCATTCGAGTTTACTGTCTTTCGCTCTGACATGCCTTACCTAGGGTTAGGTTAGTATGCTTGCACGTTTGTACATTAACTTTTTTCGGCTCGGCTTCTTTCGACGCCGATGCCGGCGACGCAGCACTCTCTCGCCCGCCAGCCACCGAGAAAAGGGTGCGCTCCGACCGGCCCCGCACCGCTCTTTCTTGGCTCATTCGAAATTACTGTCTTTCGCTCTGACATGCCTTACCTAGGGTTAGGTTAGTATGCTTGCACGTTTGTACATTAACTTTTTTCGGCTCGGCTTCTTTCGACGCCGATGCCGGCGACGCAGCACTCTCTCGCCCGCCAGCCACCGAGAAAAGGGTGCGCTCCGACCGGCCCCGCACCGCTCTTTCATGGCTCATTCGAAATTACTGTCTTTCGCTCTGACATGCCTTACCTAGGGTTAGGTTAGTATGCTTGCACGTTTGTACTTTAACTTTTTTTGGCTCGGCTTCTTTCGACGCCGATGCCGGCGACGCAGCACTCTCTCGCCCGCCAGCCACCTAGAAAAGGGTGCGCTCCGACCGGCCCCGCACCGCTCTTTCTTGGCTCATTCGAAATTACTGTCTTTCGCTCTGACATGCCTTACCTAGGGTTAGGTTAGTATGCTTGCACGTTTGTACTTTAACTTTTTTCGGCTCGGCTTCTTTCGACGCCGATGCCGGCGACGCAGCACTCTCTCGCCCGCCAGCCACCGAGAAAAGGGTGCGCTCCGACCGGCCCCGCACCGCTCTTTCTTGGCTCATTCGAAATTACTGTCTTTCGCTCTGACATGCCTTACCTAGGGTTAGGTTAGTATGCTTGCACGTTTGTACTTTAACTTTTTTTGGCTCGGCTTCTTTCGACGCCGATGCCGGCGACGCAGCACTCTCTCGCCCGCCAGCCACCTAGAAAAGGGTGCGCTCCGACCGGCCCCGCACCGCTCTTTCTTGGCTCATTCGAAATTACTGTCTTTCGCTCTGACATGCCTTACCTAGGGTTAGGTTAGTATGCTTGCACGTTTGTACTTTAACTTTTTTCGGCTCGGCTTCTTTCGACGCCGATGCCGGCGACGCAGCACTCTCTCGCCCGCCAGCCACCGAGAAAAGGGTGCGCTCCGACCGGCCCCGCACCGCTCTTTCATGGCTCATTCGAAATTACTGTCTTTCGCTCTGACATGCCTTACCTAGGGTTAGGTTAGTATGCTTGCACGTTTGTACTTTAACTTTTTTTGGCTCGGCTTCTTTCGACGCCGATGCCGGCGACGCAGCACTCTCTCGCCCGCCAGCCACCTAGAAAAGGGTGCGCTCCGACCGGCCCCGCACCGCTCTTTCTTGGCTCATTCGAAATTACTGTCTTTCGCTCTGACATGCCTTACCTAGGGTTAGGTTAGTATGCTTGCACGTTTGTACTTTAACTTTTTTCGGCTCGGCTTCTTTCGACGCCGATGCCGGCGACGCAGCACTCTCTCGCCCGCCAGCCACCGAGAAAAGGGTGCGCTCCGACCGGCCCCGCACCGCTCTTTCATGGCTCATTCGAGTTTACTGTCTTTCGCTCTGACATGCCTTACCTAGGGTTAGGTTAGTATGCTTGCACGTTTGTACATTAACTTTTTTCGGCTCGGCTTCTTTCGACGCCGATGCCGGCGACGCAGCACTCTCTCGCCCGCCAGCCACCGAGAAAAGGGTGCGCTCCGACCGGCCCCGCACCGCTCTTTCTTGGCTCATTCGAAATTACTGTCTTTCGCTCTGACATGCCTTACCTAGGGTTAGGTTAGTATGCTTGCACGTTTGTACATTAACTTTTTTCGGCTCGGCTTCTTTCGACGCCGATGCCGGCGACGCAGCACTCTCTCGCCCGCCAGCCACCGAGAAAAGGGTGCGCTCCGACCGGCCCCGCACCGCTCTTTCATGGCTCATTCGAAATTACTGTCTTTCGCTCTGACATGCCTTACCTAGGGTTAGGTTAGTATGCTTGCACGTTTGTACTTTAACTTTTTTTGGCTCGGCTTCTTTCGACGCCGATGCCGGCGACGCAGCACTCTCTCGCCCGCCAGCCACCTAGAAAAGGGTGCGCTCCGACCGGCCCCGCACCGCTCTTTCTTGGCTCATTCGAAATTACTGTCTTTCGCTCTGACATGCCTTACCTAGGGTTAGGTTAGTATGCTTGCACGTTTGTACTTTAACTTTTTTCGGCTCGGCTTCTTTCGACGCCGATGCCGGCGACGCAGCACTCTCTCGCCCGCCAGCCACCGAGAAAAGGGTGCGCTCCGACCGGCCCCGCACCGCTCTTTCATGGCTCATTCGAGTTTACTGTCTTTCGCTCTGACATGCCTTACCTAGGGTTAGGTTAGTATGCTTGCACGTTTGTACTTTAACTTTTTTTGGCTCGGCTTCTTTCGACGCCGATGCCGGCGACGCAGCACTCTCTCGCCCGCCAGCCACCTAGAAAAGGGTGCGCTCCGACCGGCCCCGCACCGCTCTTTCTTGGCTCATTCGAAATTACTGTCTTTCGCTCTGACATGCCTTACCTAGGGTTAGGTTAGTATGCTTGCACGTTTGTACTTTAACTTTTTTCGGCTCGGCTTCTTTCGACGCCGATGCCGGCGACGCAGCACTCTCTCGCCCGCCAGCCACCGAGAAAAGGGTGCGCTCCGACCGGCCCCGCACCGCTCTTTCTTGGCTCATTCGAAATTACTGTCTTTCGCTCTGACATGCCTTACCTAGGGTTAGGTTAGTATGCTTGCACGTTTGTACTTTAACTTTTTTTGGCTCGGCTTCTTTCGACGCCGATGCCGGCGACGCAGCACTCTCTCGCCCGCCAGCCACCTAGAAAAGGGTGCGCTCCGACCGGCCCCGCACCGCTCTTTCTTGGCTCATTCGAAATTACTGTCTTTCGCTCTGACATGCCTTACCTAGGGTTAGGTTAGTATGCTTGCACGTTTGTACTTTAACTTTTTTCGGCTCGGCTTCTTTCGACGCCGATGCCGGCGACGCAGCACTCTCTCGCCCGCCAGCCACCGAGAAAAGGGTGCGCTCCGACCGGCCCCGCACCGCTCTTTCATGGCTCATTCGAAATTACTGTCTTTCGCTCTGACATGCCTTACCTAGGGTTAGGTTAGTATGCTTGCACGTTTGTACTTTAACTTTTTTTGGCTCGGCTTCTTTCGACGCCGATGCCGGCGACGCAGCACTCTCTCGCCCGCCAGCCACCTAGAAAAGGGTGCGCTCCGACCGGCCCCGCACCGCTCTTTCTTGGCTCATTCGAAATTACTGTCTTTCGCTCTGACATGCCTTACCTAGGGTTAGGTTAGTATGCTTGCACGTTTGTACTTTAACTTTTTTCGGCTCGGCTTCTTTCGACGCCGATGCCGGCGACGCAGCACTCTCTCGCCCGCCAGCCACCGAGAAAAGGGTGCGCTCCGACCGGCCCCGCACCGCTCTTTCATGGCTCATTCGAGTTTACTGTCTTTCGCTCTGACATGCCTTACCTAGGGTTAGGTTAGTATGCTTGCACGTTTGTACATTAACTTTTTTCGGCTCGGCTTCTTTCGACGCCGATGCCGGCGACGCAGCACTCTCTCGCCCGCCAGCCACCGAGAAAAGGGTGCGCTCCGACCGGCCCCGCACCGCTCTTTCTTGGCTCATTCGAAATTACTGTCTTTCGCTCTGACATGCCTTACCTAGGGTTAGGTTAGTATGCTTGCACGTTTGTACATTAACTTTTTTCGGCTCGGCTTCTTTCGACGCCGATGCCGGCGACGCAGCACTCTCTCGCCCGCCAGCCACCGAGAAAAGGGTGCGCTCCGACCGGCCCCGCACCGCTCTTTCATGGCTCATTCGAAATTACTGTCTTTCGCTCTGACATGCCTTACCTAGGGTTAGGTTAGTATGCTTGCACGTTTGTACTTTAACTTTTTTTGGCTCGGCTTCTTTCGACGCCGATGCCGGCGACGCAGCACTCTCTCGCCCGCCAGCCACCTAGAAAAGGGTGCGCTCCGACCGGCCCCGCACCGCTCTTTCTTGGCTCATTCGAAATTACTGTCTTTCGCTCTGACATGCCTTACCTAGGGTTAGGTTAGTATGCTTGCACGTTTGTACTTTAACTTTTTTCGGCTCGGCTTCTTTCGACGCCGATGCCGGCGACGCAGCACTCTCTCGCCCGCCAGCCACCGAGAAAAGGGTGCGCTCCGACCGGCCCCGCACCGCTCTTTCTTGGCTCATTCGAAATTACTGTCTTTCGCTCTGACATGCCTTACCTAGGGTTAGGTTAGTATGCTTGCACGTTTGTACTTTAACTTTTTTTGGCTCGGCTTCTTTCGACGCCGATGCCGGCGACGCAGCACTCTCTCGCCCGCCAGCCACCTAGAAAAGGGTGCGCTCCGACCGGCCCCGCACCGCTCTTTCTTGGCTCATTCGAAATTACTGTCTTTCGCTCTGACATGCCTTACCTAGGGTTAGGTTAGTATGCTTGCACGTTTGTACTTTAACTTTTTTCGGCTCGGCTTCTTTCGACGCCGATGCCGGCGACGCAGCACTCTCTCGCCCGCCAGCCACCGAGAAAAGGGTGCGCTCCGACCGGCCCCGCACCGCTCTTTCATGGCTCATTCGAAATTACTGTCTTTCGCTCTGACATGCCTTACCTAGGGTTAGGTTAGTATGCTTGCACGTTTGTACTTTAACTTTTTTTGG
>NW_027556665.1:0-33269 GCF_964204865.1 Styela clava
AAAAAACACCAATAACCCTGCTAAAACGCTTAAAAACAGTGAAAAACCGTCAAAAAACACCAATAACCCTGCTGAAACGCTTAAAAACAGTGAAAAACCGTCAAAAAACACCAATAATCCTGCTAAAACGCTTAAAAACAGTGAAAAACCGTCAAAAAACACCAATAACCCTGCTGAAACGCTTAAAAACAGTGAAAAACCGTCAAAAAACACCAATAACCCAGCTAAAACGCTTAAAAACAGTGAAAAACCGTCAAAAAACACCTATAACCCTGCTAAAACGCTTATAAACAGTGAAAAACCGTCAAAAAACAGCAATAACCCTGCTAAAACGCTTAAAAACAGTGAAAAACCGTCAAAAAACACCAATAACCCTGCTAAAACGCTTAAAAACAGTGAAAAACCGTCAAAAAACACCAATAACCCTGCTAAAACGCTTAAAAACAGTGAAAAACCGTCAAAAAACACTAATAACCCCGCTGAAACGCTTAAAAACAGTGAAAAACCGTCAAAAAACACCTATAACCCTGCTAAAACGCTTAAAAACAGTGAAAAACCGTCAAAAAACACCAATAACCCTGCTAAAACGCTTAAAAACAGTGAAAAACCGTCAAAAAACACCAATAATCCTGCTAAAACGCTTAAAAACAGTGAAAAACCGTCAAAAAACACCTATAACCCTGCTGAAACGCTTAAAAACAGTGAAAAACCGCCAAAAAACACTAATAACTCTGCTAAAACGCTTAAAAACAGTGAAAAACAGTCAAAAAACACCAATAACCCCGCTGAAACGGCTAAAAACAGTGAAAAACCGTCAAAAAACAGCAATAACCCTGCTAAAACGCTTAAAAACAGTGAAAAACTGTCAAAAAACATCAATAACCCTGCTAAAACGCTTAAAAACAGTGAAAAACCGTCAAAAAACACCAATAACCCTGCTGAAACGCTTTAAAACAGTGAAAAACCGTCAAAAAACACCTATAACCCTGCTAAAACGCTTAAAAACAGTGAAAAACCGTCAAAAAACACCAATAACCCTGCTAAAACGCTTAAAAACAGTGAAAAACCGTCAAAAAACACCAATAACCCCGCTAAAACGCTTTAAAACAGTGAAAAACCGTCAAAAAACACCAATAACCCTGCTAAAACGCTTAAAAACAGTGAAAAACAGTCAAAAAACACCAATAACCCTGCTAAAACGCTTAAAAACAGTGAAAAACCGTCAAAAAACACCAATAACCCCGCTGAAACGCTTAAAAACAGTGAAAAACCGTCAAAAAACACCTATAACCCTGCTAAAACGCTTAAAAACAGTGAAAAACCGTCAAAAAACACCAATAACCCTGCTAAAACGCTTAAAAACAGTGAAAAACCGTCAAAAAACACCAATAACCCTGCTGAAACGCTTAAAAACAGTGAAAAACCGTCAAAAAACACCAATAACCCTGCTGAAACGCTTAAAAACAGTGAAAAACCGTCAAAAAACACCAATAACCCTGCTGAAACGCTTAAAAACAGTGAAAAACCGTCAAAAAACACCTATAACCCTGCTAAAACGCTTAAAAACAGTGAAAAACCGTCAAAAAACACCAATAACCCTGCTAAAACGCTTAAAAACTGTGAAAAACCGTCAAAAAACACCAATAACCCTGCTAAAACACTTAAAAACAGTGAAAACCCGTCAAAAAACACCAATAACCCTGCTAAAACGCTTAAAAACAGTGAAAAACAGTCAAAAAACACCAATAACCCTGCTGAAACGCTTAAAAACAGTGAAAAACCGTCAAAAAACACCAATAACCCTGCTGAAACGCTTAAAAACAGTGTAAAACCGTCAAAAAACACCAATAATCCTGCTAAAACGCTTAAAAACAGTGAAAAACCGTCAAAAAACACCAATAACCCTGCTATAACGCTTAAAAACAGTGAAAAACCGTCAAAAAACACCAATAACCCTGCTAAAACGCTTAAAAACAGTGAAAAACCGTCAAAAAACACCAATAACCCTGCTAAAACGCTTAAAAACAGTGAAAAACCGTCAAAAAACACCAATAACCCTGATGAAACGCTTAAAAACAGTGAAAAACCGTCAAAAAACACCAATAACCCAGCTAAAACGCTTAAAAACAGTGAAAAACCGTCAAAAAACACCTATAACCCTGCTAAAACGCTTAAAAACAGTGAAAAACCGTCAAAAAACAGCAATAACCCTGCTAAAACGCTTAAAAACAGTGAAAAACCGTCAAAAAACACCAATAACCCTGCTGAAACGCTTAAAAACAGTGAAAAACCGTCAAAAAACACCAATAACCCTGCTGAAACGCTTAAAAACAGTGAAAAACCGTCAAAAAACACCAATAACCCTGCTGAAACGCTTAAAAACAGTGAAAAACCGTCAAAAAACACCAATAACCCTGCTGAAACGCTTAAAAACAGTGAAAAACCGTCAAAAAACACCAATAACCCTGCTAAAACGCTTAAAAACAGTGAAAAACCGTCAAAAAACACCAATAACCCTGCTGAAACGCTTAAAAACAGTGAAAAACCGTCAAAAACACCAATAACCCAGCTAAAACGCTCAAAAACAGTGAAAAACCGTCAAAAAACACCTATAACCCTGCTAAAACGCTTAAAAACAGTGAAAAACCGTCAAAAAACAGCAATAACCCTGCTAAAACGCTTAAAAACAGTGAAAAACCGTCAAAAAACACCAATAACCCTGCTGAAACGCTTAAAAACAGTGAAAAACCGTCAAAAAACACCAATAACCCTGCTGAAACGCTTAAAAACAGTGAAAAACCGTCAAAAAACACCAATAACCCTGCTGAAACGCTTAAAAACAGTGAAAAACAGTCAAAAAACACCAATAACCCCGCTGAAACGCTTAAAAACAGTGAAAAACCGTCAAAAAACACCAATAACCCTGCTAAAACGCTTAAAAACAGTGAAAAACCGTCAAAAAACACCAATAACCCTGCTAAAACGCTTAAAAACAGTGAAAAACCGTCAAAAAACACGAATAACCCTGCTGAAACGCTTTAAAACAGTGAAAAACCGTCAAAAAACACCTATAACCCTGCTAAAACGCTTAAAAACAGTGAAAAACCGTCAAAAAACACCAATAACCCTGCTGAAACGCTTAAAAACAGTGAAAAACCGTCAAAAAACACCAATAACCCTGCTGAAACGCTTAAAAACAGTGAAAAACCGTCAAAAAACACCTATAACGCTGCTAAAACGCTTAAAAACAGTGAAAAACCGTCAAAAAACACCAATAACCCTGCTAAAACGCTTAAAAACAGTGAAAAACCGTCAAAAAACACCAATAACCCTGCTAAAACGCTTAAAAACAGTGAAAAACCGTCAAAAAACACCAATAACCCTGCTAAAACGCTCAAAAACAGTGAAAAACCGTCAAAAAACACCAATAACCCTGCTGAAACGCTTTAAAACAGTGAAAAACCGTCAAAAAACACCTATAACCCTGCTAAAACGCTTAAAAACAGTGAAAAACCGTCAAAAAACACCAATAACCCTGCTGAAACGCTTAAAAACAGTGAAAAACCGTCAAAAAACACCAATAACCCTGCTGAAACGCTTAAAAACAGTGAAAAACCGTCAAAAAACACCTATAACCCTGCTAAAACGCTTAAAAACAGTGAAAAACCGTCAAAAAACACCAATAACCCTGCTAAAACGCTTAAAAACAGTGAAAAACCGTCATAAAACACCAATAACCCTGCTAAAACGCTTAAAAACAGTGAAAAACCGTCAAAAAACACCAATAATCCTGCTAAAACGCTTAAAAACAGTGAAAAACCGTCAAAAAACACCAATAACCCTGCTAAAACGCTTAAAAACAGTGAAAAACCGTCAAAAAACACCAATAACCCTGCTAAAACGCTTAAAAACAGTGAAAAACCGTCAAAAAACACCAATAACCCTGCTGAAACGCTTAAAAACAGTGAAAAACCGTCAAAAAACACCAATAACCCTGCTGAAACGCTTAAAAACAGTGAAAAACCGTCAAAAAACACCAATAACCCTGCTAAAACGCTTAAAAACAGTGAAAAACCGTCAAAAAACACCAATAACCCTGCTGAAACGCTTAAAAACAGTGAAAAACCGTCAAAAAACACCAATAATCCTGCTAAAACGCTTAAAAACAGTGAAAAACCGTCAAAAAACACCAATAACCCTGCTGAAACGCTTAAAAACAGTGAAAAACCGTCAAAAAACACCAATAACCCAGCTAAAACGCTTAAAAACAGTGAAAAACCGTCAAAAAACACCTATAACCCTGCTAAAACGCTTATAAACAGTGAAAAACCGTCAAAAAACAGCAATAACCCTGCTAAAACGCTTAAAAACAGTGAAAAACCGTCAAAAAACACCAATAACCCTGCTAAAACGCTTAAAAACAGTGAAAAACCGTCAAAAAACACCAATAACCCTGCTAAAACGCTTAAAAACAGTGAAAAACCGTCAAAAAACACTAATAACCCCGCTGAAACGCTTAAAAACAGTGAAAAACCGTCAAAAAACACCTATAACCCTGCTAAAACGCTTAAAAACAGTGAAAAACCGTCAAAAAACACCAATAACCCTGCTAAAACGCTTAAAAACAGTGAAAAACCGTCAAAAAACACCAATAATCCTGCTAAAACGCTTAAAAACAGTGAAAAACCGTCAAAAAACACCTATAACCCTGCTGAAACGCTTAAAAACAGTGAAAAACCGCCAAAAAACACTAATAACTCTGCTAAAACGCTTAAAAACAGTGAAAAACAGTCAAAAAACACCAATAACCCCGCTGAAACGGCTAAAAACAGTGAAAAACCGTCAAAAAACAGCAATAACCCTGCTAAAACGCTTAAAAACAGTGAAAAACTGTCAAAAAACATCAATAACCCTGCTAAAACGCTTAAAAACAGTGAAAAACCGTCAAAAAACACCAATAACCCTGCTGAAACGCTTTAAAACAGTGAAAAACCGTCAAAAAACACCTATAACCCTGCTAAAACGCTTAAAAACAGTGAAAAACCGTCAAAAAACACCAATAACCCTGCTAAAACGCTTAAAAACAGTGAAAAACCGTCAAAAAACACCAATAACCCCGCTAAAACGCTTTAAAACAGTGAAAAACCGTCAAAAAACACCAATAACCCTGCTAAAACGCTTAAAAACAGTGAAAAACAGTCAAAAAACACCAATAACCCTGCTAAAACGCTTAAAAACAGTGAAAAACCGTCAAAAAACACCAATAACCCCGCTGAAACGCTTAAAAACAGTGAAAAACCGTCAAAAAACACCTATAACCCTGCTAAAACGCTTAAAAACAGTGAAAAACCGTCAAAAAACACCAATAACCCTGCTAAAACGCTTAAAAACAGTGAAAAACCGTCAAAAAACACCAATAACCCTGCTGAAACGCTTAAAAACAGTGAAAAACCGTCAAAAAACACCAATAACCCTGCTGAAACGCTTAAAAACAGTGAAAAACCGTCAAAAAACACCAATAACCCTGCTGAAACGCTTAAAAACAGTGAAAAACCGTCAAAAAACACCTATAACCCTGCTAAAACGCTTAAAAACAGTGAAAAACCGTCAAAAAACTCCAATAACCCTGCTAAAACGCTTAAAAACTGTGAAAAACCGTCAAAAAACACCAATAACCCTGCTAAAACACTTAAAAACAGTGAAAACCCGTCAAAAAACACCAATAACCCTGCTAAAACGCTTAAAAACAGTGAAAAACAGTCAAAAAACACCAATAACCCTGCTGAAACGCTTAAAAACAGTGAAAAACCGTCAAAAAACACCAATAACCCTGCTGAAACGCTTAAAAACAGTGTAAAACCGTCAAAAAACACCAATAATCCTGCTAAAACGCTTAAAAACAGTGAAAAACCGTCAAAAAACACCAATAACCCTGCTATAACGCTTAAAAACAGTGAAAAACCGTCAAAAAACACCAATAACCCTGCTAAAACGCTTAAAAACAGTGAAAAACCGTCAAAAAACACCAATAACCCTGCTAAAACGCTTAAAAACAGTGAAAAACCGTCAAAAAACACCAATAACCCTGATGAAACGCTTAAAAACAGTGAAAAACCGTCAAAAAACACCAATAACCCAGCTAAAACGCTTAAAAACAGTGAAAAACCGTCAAAAAACACCTATAACCCTGCTAAAACGCTTAAAAACAGTGAAAAACCGTCAAAAAACAGCAATAACCCTGCTAAAACGCTTAAAAACAGTGAAAAACCGTCAAAAAACACCAATAACCCTGCTGAAACGCTTAAAAACAGTGAAAAACCGTCAAAAAACACCAATAACCCTGCTGAAACGCTTAAAAACAGTGAAAAACCGTCAAAAAACACCAATAACCCTGCTGAAACGCTTAAAAACAGTGAAAAACCGTCAAAAAACACCAATAACCCAGCTAAAACGCTTAAAAACAGTGAAAAACCGTCAAAACACACCTATAACCCTGCTAAAACGCTTAAAAACAGTGAAAAACCGTCAAAAAACAGCAATAACCCTGCTAAAACCCCCAAAAAACAGTGAAAAACCGTCAAAAAACACCAATAACCCTGCTAAAACGCTTAAAAACAGTGAAAAACCGTCAAAAAACACCAATAACCCTGCTAAAACGCTTAAAAACAGTGAAAAACCGTCAAAAAACACCAGTAACCCCGCTGAAACGCTTAAAAACAGTGAAAAACCGTCAAAAAACACCTATAACCCTGCTAAAACGCTAAAAAACAGTGAAAATTCGTCAAAAAACACCAATAACCCTGCTAAAACGCTTAAAAACAGTGAAAAACCGTCAAAAAACACCAATAACCCTGCTAAAACGCTTAAAAACAGTGAAAAACCGTCAAAAAACACCTATAACCCTGCTGAAACGCTTAAAAACAGTGAAAAAACGTCAAAAAACACCAATAACCCTGCTAAAACGCTTAAAAACAGTGAAAAACCGTCAAAAAACACCAATAACCCTGCTAAAACGCTTAAAAACAGTGAAAAACCGTCAAAAAACACCTATAACCCTGCTGAAACGCTTAAAAACAGTGAAAAAACGTCAAAAAACACCAATAACCCTGCTAAAACGCTTAAAAACAGTGAAAAACCGTCAAAAAACACCAATAACCCTGCTAAAACGCTTAAAAACAGTGAAAAACCGTCAAAAAACACCAATAACCCTGCTAAAACGCTTAAAAACAGTAAAAAACCGTCAAAAAACACCTATAACCCTGCTGAAACGCTTAAAAACAGTGAAAAACCGTCAAAAAACACCAATAACCCTGCTAAAACGCTTAAAAACAAAGAAAAACCGTCAAAAAACACCTATAACCCTGCTGAAACGCTTAAAAACAGTGAAAAAACGTCAAAAAACACCAATAACTCTGCTAAAACGCTTAAAAACAGTGAAAAACAGTCAAAAAACACCAATAACCCCGCTGAAACGCTTAAAAACAGTGAAAAACCGTCAAAAAACAGCAATAACCCTGCTAAAACGCTTAAAAACAGTGAAAAACCGTCAAAAAACACCAATAACCCTGCTAAAACGCTTAAAAACAAAGAAAAACCGTCAAAAAACACCTATAACCCTGCTGAAACGCTTAAAAACAGTGAAAAAACGTCAAAAAACACCAATAACTCTGCTAAAACGCTTAAAAACAGTGAAAAACAGTCAAAAAACACCAATAACCCCGCTGAAACGCTTAAAAACAGTGAAAAACCGTCAAAAAACAGCAATAACCCTGCTAAAACGCTTAAAAACAGTGAAAAACCGTCAAAAAACACCAATAACCCTGCTAAAACGCTTAAAAACAGTGAAAAACCGTCAAAAAACACCAATAACCCTGCTGAAACGCTTTAAAACAGTGAAAAAACGTCAAAAAACACCTATAACGCTGCTAAATCGCTTAAAAACAGTGAAAAACCGTCAAAAAACACCAATAACCCTGCTAAAACGCTTAAAAACAGTGAAAAAACCGTCAAAAAACACCAATAACCCTGCTGAAACGCTTAAAAACAGTGAAAAACCGTCAAAAAACACCAATAACCCAGCTAAAACGCTTAAAAACAGTGAAAAACCGTCAAAAAACACCTATAACCCTGCTAAAACGCTTAAAAACAGTGAAAAACCGTCAAAAAACAGCAATAACCCTGCTAAAACCCCCAAAAAACAGTGAAAAACCGTCAAAAAACACCAATAACCCTGCTAAAACGCTTAAAAACAGTGAAAAACCGTCAAAAAACACCAATAACCCTGCTAAAACGCTTAAAAACAGTGAAAAACCGTCAAAAAACACCAGTAACCCCGCTGAAACGCTTAAAAACAGTGAAAAACCGTCAAAAAACACCTATAACCCTGCTAAAACGCTAAAAAACAGTGAAAAACCGTCAAAAAACACCAATAACCCTGCTAAAACGCTTAAAAACAGTGAAAAACCGTCAAAAAACACCAATAACCCTGCTAAAACGCTTAAAAACAGTGAAAAACCGTCAAAAAACACCAATAACCCTGCTAAAACGCTTAAAAACAGTGAAAAACCGTCAAAAAACACCTATAACCCTGCTAAAACGCTTAAAAACAGTGAAAAACAGTCAAAAAACACCAATAACCCCGCTGAAACGCTTAAAAACAGTGAAAAACCGTCAAAAAACAGCAATAACCCTGCTAAAACGCTTAAAAACAGTGAAAAACCGTCAAAAAACACCAATAACCCTGCTAAAACGCTTAAAAACAGTGAAAAACCGTCAAAAAACACCAATAACCCTGCTGAAACGCTTTAAAACAGTGAAAAAACGTCAAAAAACACCTATAACGCTGCTAAATCGCTTAAAAACAGTGAAAAACCGTCAAAAAACACCAATAACCCTGCTAAAACGCTTAAAAACAGTGAAAAAACCGTCAAAAAACACCAATAACCCTGCTGAAACGCTTAAAAACAGTGAAAAACCGTCAAAAAACACCAATAACCCAGCTAAAACGCTTAAAAACAGTGAAAAACCGTCAAAAAACACCTATAACCCTGCTAAAACGCTTAAAAACAGTGAAAAACCGTCAAAAAACAGCAATAACCCTGCTAAAACCCCCAAAAAACAGTGAAAAACCGTCAAAAAACACCAATAACCCTGCTAAAACGCTTAAAAACAGTGAAAAACCGTCAAAAAACACCAATAACCCTGCTAAAACGCTTAAAAACAGTGAAAAACCGTCAAAAAACACCAGTAACCCCGCTGAAACGCTTAAAAACAGTGAAAAACCGTCAAAAAACACCAATAACTCTGCTAAAACGCTTAAAAACAGTGAAAAACAGTCAAAAAACACCAATAACCCTGCTGAAACGCCTAAAAACAGTGAAAAACCGTCAAAAAACAGCAATAACCCTGCTAAAACGCTTAAAAACAGTGAAAAACAGTCAAAAAACACCAATAACCCTGCTGAAACGCCTAAAAACAGTGAAAAACCGTCAAAAAACAGCAATAACCCTGCTAAAACGCTTAAAAACAGTGAAAAACTGTCAAAAAACATCAATAACCCTGCTAAAACGCTTAAAAACAGTGAAAAACCGTCAAAAAACACCAATAACCCTGCTGAAACGCTTTAAAACAGTGAAAAACCGTCAAAAAACACCTATAACCCTGCTAAAACGCTTAAAAACAGTGAAAAACCGTCAAAAAACACCAATAACCCTGCTAAAACGCTTAAAAACAGTGAAAAACCGTCAAAAAACACCAATAACCCTGCTAAAACGCTTAAAAACAGTGAAAAACCGTCAAAAAACACCAATAACCCTGCTAAAACGCTTAAAAACAGTGAAAAACCGTCAAAAAACACCAATAACCCTGCTAAAACGCTTAAAAACAGTGAAAAACCGTCAAAAAACACCAATAACCCTGCTAAAACGCTTAAAAACAGTGAAAAACCGTCAAAAAACACCAATAACCCTGCTAAAACGCTTAAAAACAGTGAAAAACCGTCAAAAAACACCAATAACCCTGCTAAAACGCTTAAAAACAGTGAAAAACCGTCAAAAAACACCTATAACCCTGCTAAAACGCTTAAAAACAGTGAAAAACCGTCAAAAAACACCTATAACCCTGCTAAAACGCTTAAAAACAGTGAAAAACCGTCAAAAAACACCTATAACCCTGCTAAAACGCTTAAAAACAGTGAAAAACCGTCAAAAAACACCAATAACCCTGCTAAAACGCTTAAAAACAGTGAAAAACCGTCAAAAAACACCAATAACCCCGCTAAAACGCTTTAAAACAGTGAAAAACCGTCAAAAAACACCAATAACCCTGCTAAAACGCTTAAAAACAGTGAAAAACAGTCAAAAAACACCAATAACCCTGCTAAAACGCTTAAAAACAGTGAAAAACCGTCAAAAAACACCAATAACCCCGCTGAAACGCTTAAAAACAGTGAAAAACCGTCAAAAAACACCTATAACCCTGCTAAAACGCTTAAAAACAGTGAAAAACCGTCAAAAAACACCAATAACCCTGCTAAAACGCTTAAAAACAGTGAAAAACCGTCAAAAAACACCAATAACCCTGCTGAAACGCTTAAAAACAGTGAAAAACCGTCAAAAAACACCAATAACCCTGCTGAAACGCTTAAAAACAGTGAAAAACCGTCAAAAAACACCAATAACCCTGCTGAAACGCTTAAAAACAGTGAAAAACAGTCAAAAAACACCTATAACCCTGCTAAAACGCTTAAAAACAGTGAAAAACCGTCAAAAAACACCAATAACCCTGCTAAAACGCTTAAAAACAGTGAAAAACCGTCAAAAAACACCAATAACCCTGCTAAAACACTTAAAAACAGTGAAAACCCGTCAAAAAACACCAATAACCCTGCTAAAACGCTTAAAAATAGTGAAAAACAGTCAAAAAACACCAATAACCCTGCTGAAACGCTTAAAAACAGTGAAAAACCGTCAAAAAACACCAATAACCCTGCTGAAACGCTTAAAAACAGTGAAAAACCGTCAAAAAACACCAATAATCCTGCTAAAACGCTTAAAAACAGTGAAAAACCGTCAAAAAACACCAATAACCCTGCTATAACGCTTAAAAACAGTGAAAAACCGTCAAAAAACACCAATAACCCTGCTAAAACGCTTAAAAACAGTGAAAAACCGTCAAAAAACACCAATAACCCTGCTAAAACGCTTAAAAACAGTGAGAAACCGTCAAAAAACACCAATAACCCTGATGAAACGCTTAAAAACAGTGAAAAACCGTAAAAAAACACCAATAACCCAGCTAAAACGCTTAAAAACAGTGAAAAACCGTCAAAAAACACCTATAACCCTGCTAAAACGCTTAAAAACAGTGAAAAACCGTCAAAAAACAGCAATAACCCTGCTAAAACGCTTAAAAACAGTGAAAAACCGTCAAAAAACACCAATAACCCTGCTGAAACGCTTAAAAACAGTGAAAAACCGTCAAAAAACACCAATAACCCTGCTGAAACGCTTAAAAACAGTGAAAAACCGTCAAAAAACACCAATAACCCAGCTAAAACGCTTAAAAACAGTGAAAAACCGTCAAAACACACCTATAACCCTGCTAAAACGCTTAAAAACAGTGAAAAACCGTCAAAAAACAGCAATAACCCTGCTAAAACCCCCAAAAAACAGTGAAAAACCGTCAAAAAACACCAATAACCCTGCTAAAACGCTTAAAAACAGTGAAAAACCGTCAAAAAACACCAATAACCCTGCTAAAACGCTTAAAAACAGTGAAAAACCGTCAAAAAACACCAGTAACCCCGCTGAAACGCTTAAAAACAGTGAAAAACCGTCAAAAAACACCTATAACCCTGCTAAAACGCTAAAAAACAGTGAAAAACCGTCAAAAAACACCAATAACCCTGCTAAAACGCTTAAAAACAGTGAAAAACCGTCAAAAAACACCAATAACCCTGCTAAAACGCTTAAAAACAGTGAAAAACCGTCAAAAAACACCTATAACCCTGCTGAAACGCTTAAAAACAGTGAAAAAACGTCAAAAAACACCAATAACCCTGCTAAAACGCTTAAAAACAGTGAAAAACCGTCAAAAAACACCAATAACCCTGCTAAAACGCTTAAAAACAGTGAAAAACCGTCAAAAAACACCTATAACCCTGCTGAAACGCTTAAAAACAGTGAAAAACCGTCAAAAAACACCAATAACCCTGCTAAAACGCTTAAAAACAGTAAAAAACCGTCAAAAAACACCTATAACCCTGCTGAAACGCTTAAAAACAGTGAAAAACCGTCAAAAAACACCAATAACCCTGCTAAAACGCTTAAAAACAAAGAAAAACCGTCAAAAAACACCTATAACCCTGCTGAAACGCTTAAAAACAGTGAAAAAACGTCAAAAAACACCAATAACTCTGCTAAAACGCTTAAAAACAGTGAAAAACAGTCAAAAAACACCAATAACCCCGCTGAAACGCTTAAAAACAGTGAAAAACCGTCAAAAAACAGCAATAACCCTGCTAAAACGCTTAAAAACAGTGAAAAACCGTCAAAAAACACCAATAACCCTGCTAAAACGCTTAAAAACAAAGAAAAACCGTCAAAAAACACCTATAACCCTGCTGAAACGCTTAAAAACAGTGAAAAAACGTCAAAAAACACCAATAACTCTGCTAAAACGCTTAAAAACAGTGAAAAACAGTCAAAAAACACCAATAACCCCGCTGAAACGCTTAAAAACAGTGAAAAACCGTCAAAAAACAGCAATAACCCTGCTAAAACGCTTAAAAACAGTGAAAAACCGTCAAAAAACACCAATAACCCTGCTAAAACGCTTAAAAACAGTGAAAAACCGTCAAAAAACACCAATAACCCTGCTGAAACGCTTTAAAACAGTGAAAAAACGTCAAAAAACACCTATAACGCTGCTAAATCGCTTAAAAACAGTGAAAAACCGTCAAAAAACACCAATAACCCTGCTAAAACGCTTAAAAACAGTGAAAAAACCGTCAAAAAACACCAATAACCCTGCTGAAACGCTTAAAAACAGTGAAAAACCGTCAAAAAACACCAATAACCCAGCTAAAACGCTTAAAAACAGTGAAAAACCGTCAAAAAACACCTATAACCCTGCTAAAACGCTTAAAAACAGTGAAAAACCGTCAAAAAACAGCAATAACCCTGCTAAAACCCCCAAAAAACAGTGAAAAACCGTCAAAAAACACCAATAACCCTGCTAAAACGCTTAAAAACAGTGAAAAACCGTCAAAAAACACCAATAACCCTGCTAAAACGCTTAAAAACAGTGAAAAACCGTCAAAAAACACCAGTAACCCCGCTGAAACGCTTAAAAACAGTGAAAAACCGTCAAAAAACACCTATAACCCTGCTAAAACGCTAAAAAACAGTGAAAAACCGTCAAAAAACACCAATAACCCTGCTAAAACGCTTAAAAACAGTGAAAAACCGTCAAAAAACACCAATAACCCTGCTAAAACGCTTAAAAACAGTGAAAAACCGTCAAAAAACACCTATAACCCTGCTGAAACGCTTAAAAACAGTGAAAAAACGTCAAAAAACACCAATAACCCTGCTAAAACGCTTAAAAACAGTGAAAAACCGTCAAAAAACACCAATAACCCTGCTAAAACGCTTAAAAACAGTGAAAAACCGTCAAAAAACACATATAACCCTGCTGAAACGCTTAAAAACAGTGAAAAAACGTCAAAAAACACCAATAACCCTGCTAAAACGCTTAAAAACAGTGAAAAACCGTCAAAAAACACCAATAACCCTGCTAAAACGCTTAAAAACAGTGAAAAACCGTCAAAAAACACCAATAACCCTGCTAAAACGCTTAAAAACAGTAAAAAACCGTCAAAAAACACCTATAACCCTGCTGAAACGCTTAAAAACAGTGAAAAACCGTCAAAAAACACCAATAACCCTGCTAAAACGCTTAAAAACAAAGAAAAACCGTCGAAAAACACCTATAACCCTGCTGAAACGCTTAAAAACAGTGAAAAAACGTCAAAAAACACCAATAACTCTGCTAAAACGCTTAAAAACAGTGAAAAACAGTCAAAAAACACCAATAACCCCGCTGAAACGCTTAAAAACAGTGAAAAACCGTCAAAAAACAGCAATAACCCTGCTAAAACGCTTAAAAACAGTGAAAAACCGTCAAAAAACACCAATAACCCTGCTAAAACGCTTAAAAACAAAGAAAAACCGTCAAAAAACACCTATAACCCTGCTGAAACGCTTAAAAACAGTGAAAAAACGTCAAAAAACACCAATAACTCTGCTAAAACGCTTAAAAACAGTGAAAAACAGTCAAAAAACACCAATAACCCCGCTGAAACGCTTAAAAACAGTGAAAAACCGTCAAAAAACAGCAATAACCCTGCTAAAACGCTAAAAAACAGTGAAAAACCGTCAAAAAACACCAATAACCCTGCTAAAACGCTTAAAAACAGTGAAAAACCGTCAAAAAACACCAATAACCCTGCTGAAACGCTTTAAAACAGTGAAAAAACGTCAAAAAACACCTATAACGCTGCTAAATCGCTTAAAAACAGTGAAAAACCGTCAAAAAACACCAATAACCCTGCTAAAACGCTTAAAAACAGTGAAAAAACCGTCAAAAAACACCAATAACCCTGCTGAAACGCTTAAAAACAGTGAAAAACCGTCAAAAAACACCAATAACCCAGCTAAAACGCTTAAAAACAGTGAAAAACCGTCAAAAAACACCTATAACCCTGCTAAAACGCTTAAAAACAGTGAAAAACCGTAAAAAAACAGCAATAACCCTGCTAAAACGCTTAAAAACAGTGAAAAACCGTCAAAAAACACCAATAACCCTGCTGAAACGCTTAAAAACAGTGAAAAACCGTCAAAAAACACCAATAACCCTGCTGAAACGCTTAAAAACAGTGAAAAACCGTCAAAAAACACCAATAACCCTGCTGAAACGCTTAAAAACAGTGAAAAACAGTCAAAAAACACCAATAACCCCGCTGAAACGCTTAAAAACAGTGAAAAACCGTCAAAAAACACCAATAACCCTGCTAAAACGCTTAAAAACAGTGAAAAACCGTCAAAAAACACCAATAACCTTGCTAAAACGCTTAAAAACAGTGAAAAACCGTCAAAAAACACGAATAACCCTGCTGAAACGCTTTAAAACAGTGAAAAACCGTCAAAAAACACCTATAACCCTGCTAAAACGCTTAAAAACAGTGAAAAACCGTCAAAAAACACCAATAACCCTGCTAAAACGCTTAAAAACAGTGAAAAACCGTCATAAAACACCAATAACCCTGCTAAAACGCTTAAAAACAGTGAAAAACCGTCAAAAAACACCAATAATCCTGCTAAAACGCTTAAAAACAGTGAAAAACCGTCAAAAAACACCAATAACCCTGCTAAAACGCTTAAAAACAGTGAAAAACCGTCAAAAAACACCAATAACCCTGCTAAAACGCTTAAAAACAGTGAAAAACCGTCAAAAAACACCAATAACCCTGCTAAAACGCTTAAAAACAGTGAAAAACCGTCAAAAAACACCAATAACCCTGCTGAAACGCTTAAAAACAGTGAAAAACCGTCAAAAAACACCAATAACCCAGCTAAAACGCTCAAAAACAGTGAAAAACCGTCAAAAAACACCTATAACCCTGCTAAAACGCTTAAAAACAGTGAAAAACCGTCAAAAAACAGCAATAACCCTGCTAAAACGCTTAAAAACAGTGAAAAACCGTCAAAAAACACCAATAACCCTGCTGAAACGCTTAAAAACAGTGAAAAACCGTCAAAAAACACCAATAACCCTGCTGAAACGCTTAAAAACAGTGAAAAACCGTCAAAAAACACCAATAACCCTGCTGAAACGCTTAAAAACAGTGAAAAACAGTCAAAAAACACCAATAACCCCGCTGAAACGCTTAAAAACAGTGAAAAACCGTCAAAAAACACCAATAACCCTGCTAAAACGCTTAAAAACAGTGAAAAACCGTCAAAAAACACCAATAACCCTGCTAAAACGCTTAAAAACAGTGAAAAACCGTCAAAAAACACGAATAACCCTGCTGAAACGCTTTAAAACAGTGAAAAACCGTCAAAAAACACCTATAACCCTGCTAAAACGCTTAAAAACAGTGAAAAACCGTCAAAAAACACCAATAACCCTGCTGAAACGCTTAAAAACAGTGAAAAACCGTCAAAAAACACCAATAACCCTGCTGAAACGCTTAAAAACAGTGAAAAACCGTCAAAAAACACCTATAACGCTGCTAAAACGCTTAAAAACAGTGAAAAACCGTCAAAAAACACCAATAACCCTGCTAAAACGCTTAAAAACAGTGAAAAACCGTCAAAAAACACCAATAACCCTGCTAAAACGCTTAAAAACAGTGAAAAACCGTCAAAAAACACCAATAACCCTGCTAAGACGCTCAAAAACAGTGAAAAACCGTCAAAAAACACCAATAACCCTGCTGAAACGCTTTAAAACAGTGAAAAACCGTCAAAAAACACCTATAACCCTGCTAAAACGCTTAAAAACAGTGAAAAACCGTCAAAAAACACCAATAACCCTGCTGAAACGCTTAAAAACAGTAAAAAACCGTCAAAAAACACCAATAACCCTGCTGAAACGCTTAAAAACAGTGAAAAACCGTCAAAAAACACCTATAACCCTGCTAAAACGCTTAAAAACAGTGAAAAACCGTCAAAAAACACCAATAACCCTGCTAAAACGCTTAAAAACAGTGAAAAACCGTCATAAAACACCAATAACCCTGCTAAAACGCTTAAAAACAGTGAAAAACCGTCAAAAAACACCAATAATCCTGCTAAAACGCTTAAAAACAGTGAAAAACCGTCAAAAAACACCAATAATCCTGCTAAAACGCTTAAAAACAGTGAAAAACCGTCAAAAAACACCAATAACCCTGCTAAAACGCTTAAAAACAGTGAAAAACCGTCAAAAAACACCAATAACCCTGCTGAAACGCTTAAAAACAGTGAAAAACCGTCAAAAAACTCCAATAACCCTGCTGAAACGCTTAAAAACAGTGAAAAACCGTCAAAAAACACCAATAACCCTGCTAAAACGCTTAAAAACAGTGAAAAACCGTCAAAAAACACCAATAACCCTGCTGAAACGCTTAAAAACAGTGAAAAACCGTCAAAAAACACCAATAATCCTGCTAAAACGCTTAAAAACAGTGAAAAACCGTCAAAAAACACCAATAACCCTGCTGAAACGCTTAAAAACAGTGAAAAACCGTCAAAAAACACCAATAACCCAGCTAAAACGCTTAAAAACAGTGAAAAACCGTCAAAAAACACCTATAACCCTGCAAAAACGCTTAAAAACAGTGAAAAACCGTCAAAAAACAGCAATAACCCTGCTAAAACGCTTAAAAACAGTGAAAAACCGTCAAAAAACACCAATAACCCTGCTAAAACGCTTAAAAACAGTGAAAAACCGTCAAAAAACACCAATAACCCTGCTAAAACGCTTAAAAACAGTGAAAAACCGTCAAAAAACACCAATAACCCCGCTGAAACGCTTAAAAACAGTGAAAAACCGTCAAAAAACACCTATAACCCTGCTAAAACGCTTAAAAACAGTGAAAAACCGTCAAAAAACACCAATAACCCTGCTAAAACGCTTAAAAACAGTGAAAAACCGTCAAAAAACACCAATAATCCTGCTAAAACGCTTAAAAACAGTGAAAAACCGTCAAAAAACACCTATAACCCTGCTGAAACGCTTAAAAACAGTGAAAAACCGCCAAAAAACACCAATAACTCTGCTAAAACGCTTAAAAACAGTGAAAAACAGTCAAAAAACACCAATAACCCCGCTGAAACGCCTAAAAACAGTGAAAAACCGTCAAAAAACAGCAATAACCCTGCTAAAACGCTTAAAAACAGTGAAAAACTGTCAAAAAACATCAATAACCCTGCTAAAACGCTTAAAAACAGTGAAAAACCGTCAAAAAACACCAATAACCCTGCTGAAACGCTTTAAAACAGTGAAAAACCGTCAAAAAACACCTATAACCCTGCTAAAACGCTTAAAAACAGTGAAAAACCGTCAAAAAACACCAATAACCCTGCTAAAACGCTTAAAAACAGTGAAAAACCGTCAAAAAACACCAATAACCCCGCTAAAACGCTTTAAAACAGTGAAAAACCGTCAAAAAACACCAATAACCCTGCTAAAACGCTTAAAAACAGTGAAAAACAGTCAAAAAACACCAATAACCCTGCTAAAACGCTTAAAAACAGTGAAAAACCGTCAAAAAACACCAATAACCCCGCTGAAACGCTTAAAAACAGTGAAAAACCGTCAAAAAACACCTATAACCCTGCTAAAACGCTTAAAAACAGTGAAAAACCGTCAAAAAACACCAATAACCCTGCTAAAACGCTTAAAAACAGTGAAAAACCGTCAAAAAACACCAATAACCCTGCTGAAACGCTTAAAAACAGTGAAAAACCGTCAAAAAACACCAATGACCCTGCTGAAACGCTTAAAAACAGTGAAAAACCGTCAAAAAACACCAATAACCCTGCTGAAACGCTTAAAAACAGTGAAAAACCGTCAAAAAACACCTATAACCCTGCTAAAACGCTTAAAAACAGTGAAAAACCGTCAAAAAACACCAATAACCCTGCTAAAACGCTTAAAAACAGTGAAAAACCGTCAAAAAACACCAATAACCCTGCTAAAACACTTAAAAACAGTGAAAACCCGTCAAAAAACACCAATAACCCTGCTAAAACGCTTAAAAACAGTGAAAAACAGTCAAAAAACACCAATAACCCTGCTGAAACGCTTAAAAACAGTGAAAAACCGTCAAAAAACACCAATAACCCTGCTGAAACGCTTAAAAACAGTGAAAAACCGTCAAAAAACACCTATAACCCTGCTAAAACGCTTAAAAACAGTAAAAAAACGTCAAAAAACACCAATAACCCTGCTGAAACGCTTAAAAACAGTGAAAAACCGTCAAAAAACCCCAATAACCCTGCTGAAACGCTTAAAAACAGTGAAAAACCGTCAAAAAACACCAATAACCCTGCTGAAACGCTTTAAAACAGTGAAAAACCGTCAAAAAACACCTATAACCCTGCTAAAACGCTTAAAAACAGTGAAAAACCGTCAAAAAACACCAATAACCCTGCTAAAACGCTTAAAAAAAGTGAAAAACCGTCAAAAAACACCAATAACCCCGCTAAAACGCTTTAAAACAGTGAAAAACCGTCAAAAAACACCAATAACCCTGCTAAAACGCTTAAAAACAGTGAAAAACAGTCAAAAAACACCAATAACCCTGCTAAAACGCTTAAAAACAGTGAAAAACCGTCAAAAAACACCAATAACCCCGCTGAAACGCTTAAAAACAGTGAAAAACCGTCAAAAAACACCTATAACCCTGCTAAAACGCTTAAAAACAGTGAAAAACCGTCAAAAAACACCAATAACCCTGCTAAAACGCTTAAAAACAGTGAAAAACCGTCAAAAAACACCAATAACCCTGCTGAAACGCTTAAAAACAGTGAAAAACCGTCAAAAAACACCAATAACCCTGCTGAAACGCTTAAAAACAGTGAAAAACCGTCAAAAAACACCAATAACCCTGCTGAAACGCTTAAAAACAGTGAAAAACCGTCAAAAAACACCTATAACCCTGCTAAAACGCTTAAAAACAGTGAAAAACCGTCAAAAAACACCAATAACCCTGCTAAAACGCTTAAAAACAGTGAAAAACCGTCAAAAAACACCAATAACCCTGCTAAAACACTTAAAAACAGTGAAAACCCGTCAAAAAACACCAATAACCCTGCTAAAACGCTTAAAAACAGTGAAAAACAGTCAAAAAACACCAATAACCCTGCTGAAACGCTTAAAAACAGTGAAAAACCGTCAAAAAACACCAATAACCCTGCTGAAACGCTTAAAAACAGTGAAAAACCGTCAAAAAACACCTATAACCCTGCTAAAACGCTTAAAAACAGTAAAAAACCGTCAAAAAACACCAATAACCCTGCTGAAACGCTTAAAAACAGTGAAAAACCGTCAAAAAACACCAATAACCCTGCTGAAACGCTTAAAAACAGTGAAAAACAGTCAAAAAACACCAATAACCCCGCTGAAACGCTTAAAAACAGTGAAAAACCGTCAAAAAACACCAATAACCCTGCTAAAACGCTTAAAAACAGTGAAAAACCGTCAAAAAACACCAATAACCCTGCTAAAACGCTTAAAAACAGTGAAAAACCGTCAAAAAACACGAAAAACCCTGCTGAAACGCTTTAAAACAGTGAAAAACCGTCAAAAAACACCTATAACCCTGCTAAAACGCTTAAAAACAGTGAAAAACCGTCAAAAAACACCAATAACCCTGCTGAAACGCTTAAAAACAGTGAAAAACCGTCAAAAAACACCAATAACCCTGCTGAAACGCTTAAAAACAGTGAAAAACCGTCAAAAAACACCTATAACGCTGCTAAAACGCTTAAAAACAGTGAAAAACCGTCAAAAAACACCAATAACCCTGCTAAAACGCTTAAAAACAGTGAAAAACCGTCAAAAAACACCAATAACCCTGCTAAAACGCTTAAAAACAGTGAAAAACCGTCAAAAAACACCAATAACCCTGCTAAAACGCTCAAAAACAGTGAAAAACCGTCAAAAAACACCAATAACCCTGCTGAAACGCTTTAAAACAGTGAAAAACCGTCAAAAAACACCTATAACCCTGCTAAAACGCTTAAAAACAGTGAAAAACCGTCAAAAAACACCAATAACCCTGCTGAAACGCTTAAAAACAGTGAAAAACCGTCAAAAAACACCAATAACCCTGCTGAAACGCTTAAAAACAGTGAAAAACCGTCAAAAAACACCTATAACCCTGCTAAAACGCTTAAAAACAGTGAAAAACCGTCAAAAAACACCAATAACCCTGCTAAAACGCTTAAAAACAGTGAAAAACCGTCATAAAACACCAATAACCCTGCTAAAACGCTTAAAAACAGTGAAAAACCGTCAAAAAACACCAATAATCCTGCTAAAACGCTTAAAAACAGTGAAAAACCGTCAAAAAACACCAATAACCCTGCTAAAACGCTTAAAAACAGTGAAAAACCGTCAAAAAACACCAATAACCCTGCTAAAACGCTTAAAAACAGTGAAAAACCGTCAAAAAACACCAATAACCCTGCTGAAACGCTTAAAAACAGTGAAAAACCGTCAAAAAACACCAATAACCCTGCTGAAACGCTTAAAAACAGTGAAAAACCGTCAAAAAACACCAATAACCCTGCTAAAACGCTTAAAAACAGTGAAAAACCGTCAAAAAACACCAATAACCCTGCTGAAACGCTTAAAAACAGTGAAAAACCGTCAAAAAACACCAATAATCCTGCTAAAACGCTTAAAAACAGTGAAAAACCGTCAAAAAACACCAATAACCCTGCTGAAACGCTTAAAAACAGTGAAAAACCGTCAAAAAACACCAATAACCCAGCTAAAACGCTTAAAAACAGTGAAAAACCGTCAAAAAACACCTATAACCCTGCTAAAACGCTTAAAAACAGTGAAAAACCGTCAAAAAACAGCAATAACCCTGCTAAAACGCTTAAAAACAGTGAAAAACCGTCAAAAAACACCAATAACCCTGCTAAAACGCTTAAAAACAGTGAAAAACCGTCAAAAAACACCAATAACCCTGCTAAAACGCTTAAAAACAGTGAAAAACCGTCAAAAAACACCAATAACCCCGCTGAAACGCTTAAAAACAGTGAAAAACCGTCAAAAAACACCTATAACCCTGCTAAAACGCTTAAAAACAGTGAAAAACCGTCAAAAAACACCAATAACCCTGCTAAAACGCTTAAAAACAGTGAAAAACCGTCAAAAAACACCAATAATCCTGCTAAAACGCTTAAAAACAGTGAAAAACCGTCAAAAAACACCTATAACCCTGCTGAAACGCTTAAAAACAGTGAAAAACCGCCAAAAAACACCAATAACTCTGCTAAAACGCTTAAAAACAGTGAAAAACAGTCAAAAAACACCAATAACCCCGCTGAAACGCCTAAAAACAGTGAAAAACCGTCAAAAAACAGCAATAACCCTGCTAAAACGCTTAAAAACAGTGAAAAACTGTCAAAAAACATCAATAACCCTGCTAAAACGCTTAAAAACAGTGAAAAACCGTCAAAAAACACCAATAACCCTGCTGAAACGCTTTAAAACAGTGAAAAACCGTCAAAAAACACCTATAACCCTGCTAAAACGCTTAAAAACAGTGAAAAACCGTCAAAAAACACCAATAACCCTGCTAAAACGCTTAAAAACAGTGAAAAACCGTCAAAAAACACCAATAACCCCGCTAAAACGCTTTAAAACAGTGAAAAACCGTCAAAAAACACCAATAACCCTGCTAAAACGCTTAAAAACAGTGAAAAACAGTCAAAAAACACCAATAACCCTGCTAAAACGCTTAAAAACAGTGAAAAACCGTCAAAAAACACCAATAACCCCGCTGAAACGCTTAAAAACAGTGAAAAACCGTCAAAAAACACCTATAACCCTGCTAAAACGCTTAAAAACAGTGAAAAACCGTCAAAAAACACCAATAACCCTGCTAAAACGCTTAAAAACAGTGAAAAACCGTCAAAAAACACCAATAACCCTGCTGAAACGCTTAAAAACAGTGAAAAACCGTCAAAAAACACCAATAACCCTGCTGAAACGCTTAAAAACAGTGAAAAACCGTCAAAAAACACCAATAACCCTGCTGAAACGCTTAAAAACAGTGAAAAACCGTCAAAAAACACCTATAACCCTGCTAAAACGCTTAAAAACAGTGAAAAACCGTCAAAAAACACCAATAACCCTGCTAAAACGCTTAAAAACAGTGAAAAACCGTCAAAAAACACAAATAACCCTGCTAAAACACTTAAAAACAGTGAAAACCCGTCAAAAAACACCAATAACCCTGCTGAAACGCTTAAAAACAGTGAAAAACAGTCAAAAAACACCAATAACCCTGCTGAAACGCTTAAAAACAGTGAAAAACCGTCAAAAAACACCAATAACCCTGCTGAAACGCTTAAAAACAGTGAAAAACCGTCAAAAAACACCTATAACCCTGCTAAAACGCTTAAAAACAGTAAAAAACCGTCAAAAAACACCAATAACCCTGCTAAAACGCTTAAAAACAGTGAAAAACCGTCAAAAAACACCAATAACCCTGCTAAAACGCTTAAAAACAGTGAAAAACCGTCATAAAACACCAATAACCCTGCTAAAACGCTTAAAAACAGTGAAAAACCGTCAAAAAACACCAATAATCCTGCTAAAACGCTTAAAAACAGTGAAAAACCGTCAAAAAACACCAATAACCCTGCTAAAACGCTTAAAAACAGTGAAAAACCGTCAAAAAACACCAATAACCCTGCTAAAACGCTTAAAAACAGTGAAAAACCGTCAAAAAACACCAATAACCCTGCTAAAACGCTTAAAAACAGTGAAAAACCGTCAAAAAACACCAATAACCCTGATGAAACGCTTAAAAACAGTGAAAAACCGTCAAAAACACCAATAACCCAGCTAAAACGCTTAAAAACAGTGAAAAACCGTCAAAAAACACCTATAACCCTGCTAAAACGCTTAAAAACAGTGAAAAACCGTCAAAAAACAGCAATAACCCTGCTAAAACGCTTAAAACAGTGAAAAACCGTCAAAAAACACCAATAACCCTGCTGAAACGCTTAAAAACAGTGAAAAACCGTCAAAAAACACCAATAACCCTGCTGAAACGCTTAAAAACAGTGAAAAACCGTCAAAAAACACCAATAACCCTGCTGAAACGCTTAAAAACAGTGAAAAACCGTCAAAAAACACCAATAACCCAGCTAAAACGCTTAAAAACAGTGAAAAACCGTCAAAACACACCTATAACCCTGCTAAAACGCTTAAAAACAGTGAAAAACCGTCAAAAAACACCAATAACCCTGCTAAAACCCCCAAAAAACAGTGAAAAACCGTCAAAAACACCAATAACCCTGCTAAAACGCTTAAAAACAGTGAAAAACCGTCAAAAAACACCAATAACCCTGCTAAAACGCTTAAAAACAGTGAAAAACCGTCAAAAAACACCAATAACCCCGCTGAAACGCTTAAAAACAGTGAAAAACCGTCAAAAAACACCTATAACCCTGCTAAAACGCTAAAAAACAGTGAAAAACCGTCAAAAAACACCAATAACCCTGCTAAAACGCTTAAAAACAGTGAAAAACCGTCAAAAAACACCAATAACCCTGCTAAAACGCTTAAAAACAGTGAAAAACCGTCAAAAAACACCTATAACCCTGCTGAAACGCTTAAAAACAGTGAAAAAACGTCAAAAAACACCAATAACCCTGCTAAAACGCTTAAAAACAGTGAAAAACCGTCAAAAACACCAATAACCCTGCTAAAACGCTTAAAAACAGTGAAAAACCGTCAAAAAACACCTATAACCCTGCTGAAACGCTTAAAAACAGTGAAAAAACGTCAAAAAACACCAATAACCCTGCTAAAACGCTTAAAAACAGTGAAAAACCGTCAAAAAACACCAATAACCCTGCTAAAACGCTTAAAAACAGTGAAAAACCGTCAAAAAACACCAATAACCCTGCTAAAACGCTTAAAAACAGTAAAAAACCGTCAAAAAACACCTATAACCCTGCTGAAACGCTTAAAAACAGTGAAAAACCGTCAAAAAACACCAATAACCCTGCTAAAACGCTTAAAAACAAAGAAAAACCGTCAAAAAACACCTATAACCCTGCTGAAACGCTTAAAAACAGTGAAAAAACGTCAAAAAACACCAATAACTCTGCTAAAACGCTTAAAAACAGTGAAAAACAGTCAAAAAACACCAATAACCCCGCTGAAACGCTTAAAAACAGTGAAAAACCGTCAAAAAACAGCAATAACCCTGCTAAAACGCTTAAAAACAGTGAAAAACCGTCAAAAAACACCAATAACCCTGCTAAAACGCTTAAAAACAAAGAAAAACCGTCAAAAAACACCTATAACCCTGCTGAAACGCTTAAAAACAGTGAAAAAACGTCAAAAAACACCAATAACTCTGCTAAAACGCTTAAAAACAGTGAAAAACAGTCAAAAAACACCAATAACCCCGCTGAAACGCTTAAAAACAGTAAAAAACCGTCAAAAAACAGCAATTACCCTGCTAAAACGCTTAAAAACAGTGAAAAACCGTCAAAAAACACCAATAACCCTGCTAAAACGCTTAAAAACAGTGAAAAACCGTCAAAAAACACCAATAACCCTGCTGAAACGCTTTAAAACAGTGAAAAAACGTCAAAAAACACCTATAACGCTGCTAAATCGCTTAAAAACAGTGAAAAACCGTCAAAAAACACCAATAACCCTGCTAAAACGCTTAAAAACAGTGAAAAACCGTCAAAAAACACCAATAACCCTGCTAAAACGCTTAAAAACAGTGAAAAACCGTCAAAAAACACCAATAACCCTGCTAAAACGCTTAAAAACAGTGAAAAACAGTCAAAAAACACCAATAACCCTGCTAAAACGCTTAAAAACAGTGAAAAACCGTCAAAAAACACCAATAACCCCGCTGAAACGCTTAAAAACAGTGAAAAACCGTCAAAAAACACCTATAACCCTGCTAAAACGCTTAAAAACAGTGAAAAACCGTCAAAAAACACCAATAACCCTGCTAAAACGCTTAAAAACAGTGAAAAACCGTCAAAAAACACCATAACCCTGCTGAAACGCTTAAAAACAGTGAAAAACCGTCAAAAAACACCAATAACCCTGCTGAAACGCTTAAAAACAGTGAAAAACCGTCAAAAAACACCAATAACCCTGCTGAAACGCTTAAAAACAGTGAAAAACCGTCAAAAAACACCTATAACCCTGCTAAAACGCTTAAAAACAGTGAAAAACCGTCAAAAAACACCAATAACCCTGCTAAAACGCTTAAAAACAGTGAAAAACCGTCAAAAAACACCAATAACCCTGCTAAAACGCTTAAAAACAGTGAAAAACCGTCAAAAAACACCAATAACCCTGCTAAAACGCTTAAAAACAGTGAAAAACAGTCAAAAAACACCAATAACCCTGCTGAAACGCTTTAAAACAGTGAAAAACCGTCAAACAAAAAACACCAATAACCCTGCTGAAACGCTTAAAAACAGTGAAAAAACCGTCAAAAAACACCTATAACCCTGCTAAAACGCTTAAAAACAGTGAAAAACCGTCAAAAAACACCAATAACCCTGCTAAAACGCTAAAAAACAGTGAAAAACCGTCAAAAAACACCAATAACCCTGCTAAAACGCTTAAAAACAGTGAAAAACCGTAAAAAACACCAATAACCCTGCTAAAACGCTTAAAAACAGTGAAAAACCGTCAAAAAACACCAATAACCCTGCTAAAACGCTTAAAAACAGTGAAAAACCGTCAAAAAACACCTATAACCCTGCTAAAACGTTTAAAAACAGTGAAAACCGTCAAAAAACACCAATAACCCTGCTAAAACGCTTAAAAACAGTGAAAAACCGTCAAAAAACACCAATAACCCTGCTAAAACGCTTAAAAACAGTGAAAAACCGTCAAAAAACACCAATAACCCTGCTGAAACGCTAAAAACAGTGAAAAACCGTCAAAAAACACCAATAACCCTGCTGAAACGCTTAAAAACAGTGAAAAACCGTCAAAAACACCAATAACCCTGCTAAAACGCTTAAAAACAGTGAAAAACCGTCAAAAACACCAATAACCCTGCTAAAACGCTTAAAACAGTGAAAAACCGTCAAAAAACACCAATAACCCTGCTAAAACGCTTAAAAACAGTGAAAAACCGTCGAAAAACACCAATAACCCTGCTAAAACGCTTAAAAACAGTGAAAAAACGTCAAAAAACACCAATAACCCTGCTAAAACGCTTAAAAACAGTGAAAAACCGTCAAAAAACACCAATAACCCTGCTAAAACGCTTAAAAACAGTAAAAAACCGTCAAAAAACACCTATAACCCTGCTGAAACGCTTAAAAACAGTGAAAAACCGTCAAAAAACACCAATAACCCTGCTGAAACGCTTAAAAACAGTGAAAAACCGTCAAAAAACACGAATAACCCTGCTGAAACGCTTAAAAACAGTGAAAAACCGTCAAAAAACACCAATAACCCTGCTGAAACGCTTAAAAACAGTGAAAAACCGTCAAAAAACACCAATAACCCTGCTGAAACGCTTAAAAACAGTGAAAAACCGTCAAAAAACACCAATAACCTAGCTAAAACGCTTAAAAACAGTGAAAAACCGTCAAAAAACACCTATAACCCTGCTAAAACGCTTAAAAACAGTGAAAAACCGTCAAAAAACAGCAATAACCCTGCTAAAACGCTTAAAAACAGTGAAAAACCGTCAAAAAACACCAATAACCCTGCTAAAACGCTTAAAAACAGTGAAAAACCGTCAAAAAACACCAATAACCCTGCTAAAACGCTTAAAAACAGTGAAAAACCGTCAAAAACACCAATAACCCCGCTGAAACGCTTAAAAACAGTGAAAAACCGTCAAAAACACCTATAACCCTGCTAAACGCTAAAAAACAGTGAAAAACCGTCAAAAAACACCAATAACCCTGCTAAAACGCTTAAAAACAGTGAAAACCGTCAAAAAACACCAATAACCCTGCTAAAACGCTTAAAAACAGTGAAAAACCGTCAAAAACACCTATAACCCTGCTGAAACGCTTAAAAACAGTGAAAAACCGTCAAAAAACACCAATAACTCTGCTAAAACGCTTAAAAACAGTGAAAAACAGTCAAAAAACACCAATAACCCCGCTGAAACGCTTAAAAACAGTGAAAAACCGTCAAAAAACAGCAATAACCCTGCTAAAACGCTTAAAAACAGTGAAAAACCGTCAAAAAACACCAATAACCCTGCTAAAACGCTTAAAAACAGTGAAAAACCGTCAAAAAACACCAATAACCCTGCTGAAACGCTTTAAAAACAGTGAAAAACCGTCAAAAACACCTATAACCCTGCTAAAACGCTTAAAAACAGTGAAAAACCGTCAAAAACACCAATAACCCCGCTAAAACGCTTAAAAACAGTGAAAAACCGTCAAAAAACACCAATAACCCTGCTGAAACGCTTAAAAACAGTGAAAAACCGTCAAAAAACACCAATAACCCTGCTAAAACGCTTAAAAACAGTGAAAAACCGTCAAAAAACACCAATAACCCCGCTAAAACGCTTAAAAACAGTGAAAAACCGTCAAAAAACACCAATAACCCTGCTAAAACGCTTAAAAACAGTGAAAAACAGTCAAAAAACACCAATAACCCTGCTAAAACGCTTAAAAACAGTGAAAAACCGTCAAAAAACACCAATAACCCCGCTGAAACGCTTAAAAACAGTGAAAAACCGTCAAAAAACACCTATAACCCTGCTAAAACGCTTAAAAAACAGTGAAAAACCGTCAAAAAACACCAATAACCCTGCTAAAACGCTTTAAAAACAGTGAAAAACAGTCAAAAAACACCAATAACCTGCTGAAACGCTTTAAACAGTGAAAAACCGTCAAAAAACACCAATAACCCTGCTGAAACGCTTAAAAACAGTGAAAAACCGTCAAAAACACCTATAACCCTGCTAAAACGCTTAAAAACAGTGAAAAACCGTCAAAAAACACCAATAACCCTGCTAAAACGCTAAAAAACAGTGAAAAACCGTCAAAAAACACCAATAACCCTGCTAAAACGCTTAAAACAGTGAAAAACCGTAAAAAACACCAATAACCCTGCTAAAACGCTTAAAAACAGTGAAAAACCGTCAAAAAACACCAATAACCCAGCTAAAACGCTTAAAAACAGTGAAAAACCGTCAAAAAACACCTATAACCCTACTAAAACGCTTAAAAACAGTGAAAAACCGTCAAAAAACACCAATAACCCTGCTAAAACGCTTAAAAACAGTGAAAAACCGTCAAAAAACACCAGTAACCCTGCTAAAACGCTTAAAAACAGTGAAAAACCGTCAAAAAACACCAATAACCCTGCTGAAACGCTTAAAAACAGTGAAAAACCGTCAAAAAACACCAATAACCCTGCTGAAACGCTTAAAAACAGTGAAAAACCGTCAAAAAACACCAATAACCCTGCTAAAACGCTTAAAAACAGTGAAAAACCGTCAAAAAACACCAATAACCCTGCTGAAACGCTTAAAAACAGTGAAAAACCGTCAAAAAACACCAATAACCCTGCTAAAACGCTTAAAAACAGTGAAAAACCGTCAAAAAACACCAATAACCCTGCTAAAACGCTTAAAAACAGTGAAAAACCGTCAAAAAACACCAATAACCCTGCTAAAACGCTTAAAAACAGTGAAAAACGTCAAAAAACACCAATAACCCTGCTAAAACGCTTAAAAACAGTGAAAAACCGTCAAAAAACACCAATAACCCTGCTAAAACGCTTAAAAACAGTAAAAAACCGTCAAAAACACGAATAACCCTGCTGAAACGCTTAAAAACAGTGAAAAACCGTCAAAAAACACCAATAACCCTGCTGAAACGCTTAAAAACAGTGAAAAACCGTCAAAAAACACCAATAACCCTGCTGAAACGCTTAAAAACAGTGAAAAACCGTCAAAAAACACCAATAACCCTGCTAAAACGCTTAAAAACAGTGAAAAACCGTCAAAAAACACCAATAACCCTGCTAAAACGCTTAAAAACAGTGAAAAACCGTCAAAAACACCAATAACCCCGCTGAAACGCTTAAAAACAGTGAAAAACCGTCAAAAAACACCTATAACCCTGCTAAAACGCTAAAAAACAGTGAAAAACCGTCAAAAAACACCAATAACCCTGCTAAAACGCTTAAAACAGTGAAAAACCGTCAAAAAACACCAATAACCCTGCTAAAACGCTTAAAAACAGTGAAAAACCGTCAAAAAACACCTATAACCTTGCTGAAACGCTTAAAAACAGTGAAAAACCGTCAAAAAACACCAATAACTCTGCTAAAACGCTTAAAAACAGTGAAAAACAGTCAAAAAACACCAATAACCCCGCTGAAACGCTTAAAAACAGTGAAAAACCGTCAAAAAACACCAATAACCCTGCTAAAACGCTTAAAAACAGTGAAAAACCGTCAAAAAACACCAATAACCCTGCTAAAACGCTTAAAAACAGTGAAAAACCGTCAAAAAACACCAATAACCCTGCTGAAACGCTTTAAAACAGTGAAAAACCGTCAAAAAACACCTATAACCCTGCTAAAACGCTTAAAAACAGTGAAAAACCGTCAAAAAACACCAATAACCCCGCTAAAACGCTTAAAAACAGTGAAAACCGTCAAAAAACACCAATAACCCTGCTGAAACGCTTAAAAACAGTGAAAAACCGTCAAAAAACACCAATAACCCTGCTAAAACGCTTAAAAACAGTGAAAAACCGTCAAAAAACACCAATAACCCCGCTAAAACGCTTAAAAACAGTGAAAAACCGTCAAAAAACACCAATAACCCTGCTAAAACGCTTAAAAACAGTGAAAAACAGTCAAAAAACACCAATAACCCTGCTAAAACGCTTAAAAACAGTGAAAAACCGTCAAAAAACACCAATAACCCCGCTGAAACGCTTAAAAACAGTGAAAAACCGTCAAAAAACACCTATAACCCTGCTGAAACGCTTAAAAACAGTGAAAAACCGTCAAAAAACACCAATAACCCTGCTAAAACGCTTAAAAACAGTGAAAAACCGTCAAAAAACACCAATAACCCTGCTGAAACGCTTAAAAACAGTGAAAAACCGTCAAAAAACACCAATAACCCTGCTGAAACGCTTAAAAACAGTGAAAAACCGTCAAAAAACACCAATAACCCTGCTGAAACGCTTAAAAACAGTGAAAAACCGTCAAAAAACACCTATAACCCTGCTAAAACGCTTAAAAACAGTGAAAACCGTCAAAAAACACCAATAACCCTGCTAAAACGCTTAAAAACAGTGAAAAACCGTCAAAAAACACCAATAACCCTGCTAAAACGCTTAAAAACAGTGAAAAACCGTCAAAAAACACCAATAACCTAGCTAAAACGCTTAAAAACAGTGAAAAACCGTCAAAAAACACCTATAACCCTGCTAAAACGCTTAAAAACAGTGAAAAACCGTCAAAAAACAGCAATAACCCTGCTAAAACGCTTAAAAACAGTGAAAACCGTCAAAAAACACCAATAACCCTGCTAAAACGCTTAAAACAGTGAAAAACCGTCAAAAAACACCAATAACCCTGCTAAAACGCTTAAAAACAGTGAAAAACCGTCAAAAAACACCAATAACCCCGCTGAAACGCTTAAAAACAGTGAAAAACCGTCAAAAAACACCTATAACCCTGCTAAAACGCTAAAAAACAGTGAAAAACCGTCAAAAAACACCAATAACCCTGCTAAAACGCTTAAAACAGTGAAAAACCGTCAAAAAACACCAATAACCCTGCTAAAACGCTTAAAAACAGTGAAAAACCGTCAAAAAACACCTATAACCCTGCTGAAACGCTTAAAAACAGTGAAAAACCGTCAAAAAACACCAATAACTCTGCTAAAACGCTTAAAAACAGTGAAAAACAGTCAAAAAACACCAATAACCCCGCTGAAACGCTTAAAAACAGTGAAAAACCGTCAAAAAACAGCAATAACCCTGCTAAAACGCTTAAAAACAGTGAAAAACCGTCAAAAAACACCAATAACCCTGCTAAAACGCTTAAAACAGTGAAAAACCGTCAAAAAACACCAATAACCCTGCTGAAACGCTTTAAAACAGTGAAAAACCGTCAAAAAACACCTATAACCCTGCTAAACGCTTAAAAACAGTGAAAAACCGTCAAAAAACACCAATAACCCCGCTAAAACGCTTAAAAACAGTGAAAACCGTCAAAAAACACCAATAACCCTGCTGAAACGCTTAAAAACAGTGAAAAACCGTCAAAAACACCAATAACCCTGCTAAAACGCTTAAAACAGTGAAAAACCGTCAAAAACACCAATAACCCCGCTAAAACGCTTAAAAACAGTGAAAAACCGTCAAAAAACACCAATAACCCTGCTAAAACGCTTAAAAACAGTAAAAAACAGTCAAAAAACACCAATAACCCTGCTAAAACGCTTAAAAACAGTGAAAAACCGTCAAAAAACACCAATAACCCCGCTGAAACGCTTAAAACAGTGAAAAACCGTCAAAAAACACCTATAACCCTGCTAAAACGCTTAAAACAGTGAAAAACCGTCAAAAAACACCAATAACCCTGCTAAAACGCTTAAAAACAGTGAAAAACAGTCAAAAAACACCAATAACCCTGCTGAAACGCTTTAAAACAGTGAAAAACCGTCAAAAAACACCAATAACCCTGCTGAAACGCTTAAAAACAGTGAAAAACCGTCAAAAAACACCTATAACCCTGCTAAAACGCTTAAAAACAGTGAAAAACCGTCAAAAAACACCAATAACCCTGCTAAAACGCTAAAAAACAGTGAAAAACCGTCAAAAAACACCAATAACCCTGCTAAAACGCTTAAAAACAGTGAAAAACCGTAAAAAACACCAATAACCCTGCTAAAACGCTTAAAAACAGTGAAAAACCGTCAAAAAACACCAATAACCCAGCTAAAACGCTTAAAAACAGTGAAAAACCGTCAAAAAACACCTATAACCCTACTAAAACGCTTAAAAACAGTGAAAAACCGTCAAAAAACACCAATAACCCTGCTAAAACGCTTAAAAACAGTGAAAAACCGTCAAAAAACACCAATAACCCTGCTAAAACGCTTAAAAACAGTGAAAAACCGTCAAAAAACACCAATAACCCTGCTGAAACGCTTAAAAACAGTGAAAAACCGTCAAAAAACACCAATAACCCTGCTGAAACGCTTAAAAACAGTGAAAAACCGTCAAAAACACCAATAACCCTGCTAAAACGCTTAAAAACAGTGAAAAACCGTCAAAAAACACCAATAACCCTGCTGAAACGCTTAAAAACAGTGAAAAACCGTCAAAAAACACCAATAACCCTGCTAAAACGCTTAAAAACAGTGAAAACCGTCAAAAACACCAATAACCCTGCTAAAACGCTTAAAAACAGTGAAAAAGTCAAAAAACACCAATAACCTGCTAAAACGCTTTAAAAACAGTGAAAAA
>NW_027556666.1:0-23945 GCF_964204865.1 Styela clava
GTTTTTAAGCGTTTTAGCAGGGTTATTGGTGTTTTTTGACGGTTTTTCACTGTTTTTAAGCGTTTTAGCAGGGTTATTGGTGTTTTTTGACGGTTTTTCACTGTTTTTAAGCGTTTTAGCAGAGTTATTGGTGTTTTTTGACGGTTTTTCACTGGTGTTTTTTGACGGTTTTTCACTGTTTTTAAGCGTTTTAGCAGGGTTATTGTTGTTTTTTGACGGTTTTTCACTGTTTTTAAGCGTTTTAGCAGGGTTATTGTTGTTTTTTGACGGTTTTTCACTGTTTTTAAGCGTTTTAGAAGAGTTATTGGTGTTTTTTGACGGTTTTTCACTGTTTTTAAGCGTTTCAGCAGAGTTATTGGTGTTTTTTGACGGTTTTTCACTGTTTTTAAGCATTTTAGCAGGGTTATTGGTGTTTTTTGACGGTTTTTCACTGTTTTTAAGCGTTTTAGCAGGGTTATTGATGTTTCTTGACGGTTTTTCACTGTTTTTAAGCGTTTTAGCAGGGTTATTGGTGTTTTTTGACGGTTTTTCACTGTTTTTAAGCGTTTTAGCAGGGTTATTGGTGTTTTTTGACGGTTTTTCACTGTTTTTAAGCGTTTCAGCAGGGTTATTGGTGTTTTTTGACGGGTTTTCACTGTTTTTAAGCGTTTTAGCAGGGTTATTGGTGTTTTTTGACGTTTTTTCACTGTTTTTAAGCGTTTCAGCAGGGTAATTGTTGTTTTTTGACAGTTTTTCACTGTTTTTAAGCGTTTTAGCAGGGTTATTGTTGTTTTTTGACGGTTTTTCACTGTTTTTAAGCGTTTTAGAAGAGTTATTGGTGTTTTTGACGGTTTTTCACTGTTTTTCAGCGTTTCAGCAGAGTTATTGGTGTTTTTTGACGGTTTTTCACTGTTTTTAAGCATTTTAGCAGGGTTATTGGTGTTTTTTGACGGCTTTTCACTGTTTTTAAGCGTTTTAGTAGGGTTATTGATGTTTCTTGACGGTTTTTCACTGTTTTTAAGCGTTTTAGCAGGGTTATTGGTGTTTTTTGACGGTTTTTCACTGTTTTTAAGCGTTTTAGCAGGGTTATTGGTGTTTTTTGACGGTTTTTCACTGTTTTTAAGCGTTTTAGCAGGGTTATTGGTGTTTTTTGACTGTTTTTCACTGTTTTTAAGCGTTTCAGCAGGGTTATTGGTGTTTTTTGACTGTTTTTCACTGTTTTTAAGCGTTTCAGCAGGGTTATTGGTGTTTTTTGACGGTTTTTCACTGTTTTTAAGCGTTTTAGCAGGGTATTGGTGTTTTTTGACGGTTTTTCACTGTTTTCAAGCGTTTTAGCAGGATTATTGGTGTTTTTTGACGGTTTTTCACTGTTTTTAAGCGTTTCAGCAGGGTTATTGGTGTTTTTTGAAGGTTTTTCACTGTTTTTAAGCGTTTCAGCAGGGTTATTGGTGTTTTTTGACGGTTTTTCACTGTTTTTAAGCGTTTTAGCAGGGTTATTGGTGTTTTTTGACGGTTTTCCACTGTTTTTAAGCGTTTCAGCAGGGTTATTGGTGTTTTTTGACGGATTTTCACTGTTTTTAAGCGTTTTAGCAGGGTTATTGGTGTTTTTTTACGGTTTTTCACTGTTTTTAAGCGTTTCAGCAGGGTTATTGGTGTTTTTTGACGGATTTTCACTGTTTTTAAGCGTTTTAGCAGGTTTATTGGTGTCTTTTGACGGTTTTTCACTGTTTTAAGCGTTTTAGCAGGGTTATTGGTGTTTCTTGACGGTTTTTCACTGTTTTTAAGCGTTTTAGCAGGGTTATTGGTGTTTTTTGACGGTTTTTCACTGTTTTTAAGCGTTTTAGCAGGGTTATTGGTGTTTTTTGACGGTTTTTCACTGTTTTTAAGCGTTTTAGCATGGATTGGTGTTTTTTGACGGTTTTTCACTGTTTTTAAGCGTTTTAGCAGGATTATTGGTGTTTTTTGACGGTTTTTCACTGTTTTTAAGCGTTTTAGCAGGGTTATTGGTGTTTTTTGACGGTTTTTAACTGTTTTTAAGCGTTTTAGCAGAGTTATTGGTGTTTTTTGACCGTTTTTCACTGTTTTTGAGCGTTTTAGCAGGGTTATTGGTGTTTTTTGACGGTTTTTCACTGTTTTTGAGCGTTTTAGCAGAGTTATTGGTGTTTTTTGACGGTTTTTCACTCTTTTTAGGCGTTTTAGCAGGGTTATTGGTGTTTTTTGACTGTTTTTCACTGTTTTTAAGCGTTTTAGCAGGGTTATTGGTGTTTTTTGACAGTTTTCCACTGTTTTTAAGCGTTTCAGCAGGGTTATTGGTGTTTTTTGACGGTTTTTCACTGTTTTTAAGCGTTTCAGCAGGGTTATTGGTGTTTTTTGACGGTTTTCCACTGTTTTTAAGCGTTTTAGCATGGTTATTGGTGTTTTTTGACGGTTTTTCACTGTTTTTAAGCGTTTCAGCACGGTTATTGGTGTTTTTTGACGGATTTTCACTGTTTTTAAACGTTTTAGCAGGGTTATTGGTGTTTTTTGACGGTTTTTCAATGTTTTTAAGCGTTTTAGCAGAGTTATTGTTGTTTTTTGACGGTTTTTCACTGTTTTTAAGCGTTTCAGCAGGGTTATTGGTGTTTTTTGACGGATTTTCACTGTTTTTAAGCGTTTTAGCAGGGTTATTGGTGTTTTTTGACGGTTTTTCACTGTTTTTAAGCGTTTTAGCAGGTTTATTGGTGTTTTTTGACGGTTTTTCACTGTTTTTAAGCGTTTTAGCAGGGTTATTGATGTTTCTTGACGGTTTTTCACTGTTTTTAAGCGTTTTAGCAGGGTTATTGGTGTTTTTTGACGGTTTTTCACTGTTTTTAAGCGTTTTAGCAGGGTTATTGGTGTTTTTTGACGGTTTTTCACTGTTTTTAAGCGTTTTAGCAGGGTTATTGGTGTTTTTTGACGGTTTTTCACTGTTTTTAAGCGTTTCAGCAGGGTTATTTGTGTTTTTTGACGGTTTTTCACTGTTTTTAAGCGTTTTAGCAGGGTTATTGGTGTTTTTTGACGGTTTTTCACTGTTTTTAAGCGTTTCAGCAGGGTTATTGGTGTTTTTTGACGGTTTTTCACTGTTTTTAAGCGTTTTAGCAGGGTTATTGGTGTTTTTTGACGGTTTTTCACTGTTTTTAAGCGTTTTAGCAGGATTATTGGTGTTTTTTGACGGGTTTTCACTGTTTTTAAGCGTTTCAGCAGGGTTATTGGTGTTTTTTGAAGGTTTTTCACTGTTTTTAAGCGTTTCAGCAGGGTTATTGGTGTTTTTTGACGGTTTTTCACTGTTTTTAAGCGTTTTAGCAGGGTTATTGGTGATTTTTGACGGTTTTCCACTGTTTTTTAGCGTTTCAGCAGGGTTATTGGTGTTTTTTGACGGATTTTCACTGTTTTTAAGCGTTTTAGCAGGGTTATTGGTGTTTTTTGACGGTTTTTCACTGTTTTTAAGCGTTTCAGCAGGGTTATTGGTGTTTTTTGACGGATTTTCACTGTTTTTAAGCGTTTTAGCAGGGTTATTGATGTTTTTTGACGGTTTTTCACTGTTTTTAAGCGTTTTAGCAGGTTTATTGGTGTCTTTTGACGGTTTTTCACTGTTTTAAGCGTTTTAGCAGGGTTATTGGTGTTTCTTGACGGTTTTTCACTGTTTTTAAGCGTTTTAGCACGGTTATTGGTGTTTTTGACGGTTTTTCACTGTTTTTAAGCGTTTTAGCAGGGTTATTGGTGTTTTTTGACGGTTTTTCACTGTTTTTAAGCGTTTTAGCATGGATTGGTGTTTTTTGACGGTTTTTCACTGTTTTTAAGCGTTTTAGCAGGGTTATTGGTGTTTTTTGACGGTTTTTCACTGTTTTTAAGCGTTTTAGCATGGATTGGTGTTTTTTGACGGTTTTTCACTGTTTTTAAGCGTTTTAGCAGGATTATTGGTGTTTTTCGACGGTTTTTCACTGTTTTTAAGCGTTTTAGCATGGTTATTGGTGTTTTTTGACGGTTTTTAACTGTTTTTAAGCGTTTTAGCAGAGTTATTGGTGTTTTTTGACCGTTTTTCACTGTTTTTAAGCGTTTTAGCAGGGTTATTGGTGTTTTTTGACGGTTTTTCACTGTTTTTGAGCGTTTTAGCAGAGTTATTGGTGTTTTTTGACGGTTTTTCACTGTTTTTAGGCGTTTTAGCAGGGTTATTGGTGCTTTTTGACGGTTTTTCACTGTTTTTAAGCGTTTTAGCAGAGTTATTGGTGTTTTTTGACGGTTTTTCACTGTTTTTAAGCGTTTTAGCAGGGTTATTGGTGTTTTTTGACGGTTTTTCACTGTTTTTGGGCGTTTTAGCAGGGTTATTGGTGTTTTTTGACGGTTTTTCACTGTTTTTAAGCGTTTTAGCAGGGTTATTGTTGTTTTTTGACGGTTTTTCACTGTTTTTAAGCGTTTTAGCAGGTTTATTGGTGTCTTTTGACGGTTTTTCACTGTTTTAAGCGTTTTAGCAGGGTTATTGGTGTTTCTTGACAGTTTTTCACTGTTTTTAAGCGTTTTAGCAGGGTTATTGGTGTTTTTTGACGGTTTTTCACTGTTTTTAAGCGTTTTAGCAGGGTTATTGGTGTTTTTTGACGGTTTTTCACTGTTTTTAAGCGTTTTAGCATGGATTGGTGTTTTTTGACGGTTTTTCACTGTTTTTAAGCGTTTTAGCAGGGTTATTGGTGTTTTTTGACGGTTTTTCACTGTTTTTAAGCGTTTTAGCATGGATTGGTGTTTTTTGACGGTTTTTCACTGTTTTTAAGCGTTTTAGCAGGATTATTGGTGTTTTTTGACGGTTTTTCACCGTTTTTAAGCGTTTTAGCATGGTTATTGGTGTTTTTTGACGGTTTTTAAGCGTTTTAGCAGAGTTATTGGTGTTTTTTGACCGTTTTTCACTGTTTTTAGGCGTTTTAGCAGGGTTATTGGTGTTTTTTGACTGTTTTTCACTGTTTTTGAGCGTTTTAGCAGAGTTATTGGTGTTTTTTGACGGTTTTTCACTGTTTTTAGGCGTTTTAGCAGGGTTATTGGTGTTTTTTGACGGTTTTTCACTGTTTTTAAGCGTTTTAGCAGAGTTATTGGTGTTTTTTGACGGTTTTTCACTGTTTTTAAGCGTTTTAGCAGGGTTATTGGTGTTTTTTGACGGTTTTTCACTGTTTTTAGGCGTTTTAGCAGGGTTATTGGTGTTTTTTGACGGTTTTTCACTGTTTTTAAGCGTTTTAGCAGGGTTATTGTTGTTTTTTGACGGTTTTTCACTGTTTTTAAGCGTTTTAGCAGAGTTATTGGTGTTTTTTGACGGTTTTTCACTGGTGTTTTTTGACGGTTTTTCACTGTTTTCAAGCGTTTTAGCAGGGTTATTGTTGTTTTTTGACGGTTTTTCACTGTTTTTAAGCGTTTTAGCAGGGTTATTGTTGTTTTTTGACGGTTTTTCACTGTTTTTAAGCGTTTTAGCATAGTTATTGGTGTTTTTTGACGGTTTTTCACTGTTTTTAAGCGTTTCAGCAGAGTTATTGGTGTTTTTTGACGGTTTTTCACTGTTTTTAAGCATTTTAGCAGGGTTATTGGTGTTTTTTGACGGTTTTTCACTGTTTTTAAGCGTTTCAGCATGGTTATTGGTGTTTTTTGACGGTTTTTCACTGTTTTTAAGCGTTTTAGCAGGGTTATTGGTGTTTTTTGACGGTTTTTCACTGTTTTTAAGCGTTTCAGCAGGGTTATTGGTGTTTTTTGACGGTTTTTCACTGTTTTTAAGCGTTTTAGCAGGGTTATTGGTGTTTTTTGACGTTTTTCACTGTTTTTAAGCGTTTTAGCAGGATTATTGGTGTTTTTGGACGGTTTTTCACTGTTTTTAATCGTTTCAGCAAGGTTATTGGTGTTTTTTGACGGTTTTTCACTGTTTTTAAGCGTTTTAGCAGGGTTATTGGTGTTTTTTGACGGTTTTCCACTGTTTTTAAGCGTTTCAGCAGGGTTATGGTGTTTTTTGACGGTTTTTCACTGTTTTTAAGCGTTTCAGCAGGGTTATTGGTGTTTTTTGACGGTTTTTCACTGTTTTTAAGCGTTTCAGCACGGTTATTGGTGTTTTTTTACGGATTTTCACTGTTTTTAAGCGTTTTAGCAGGGTTATTGGTGTTTTTTGACGGTTTTACAATGTTTTTTAGCGTTTTAGCAGAGTTATTGGTGTTTTTTGACGGTTTTTCACTGTTTTTAAGCGTTTCAGCAGGGTTATTGGTGTTTTTTGACGGATTTTCACTGTTTTTAAGCGTTTTAGCAGGGTTATTGGTGTTTTTTGACGGTTTTTCACTGTTTTTAAGCGTTTTAGCAGGTTTATTGGTGTTTTTTGACGGTTTTTCACTGTTTTTAAGCGTTTTAGCAGGGTTATTGATGTTTCTTGACGGTTTTTCACTGTTTTTAAGCGTTTTAGCAGGGTTATTGGTGTTTCTTGACGGTTTTTCACTGTTTTTAAGCGTTTTAGCAGGGTTATTGGTGTTTTTTGACGGTTTTTCACTGTTTTTAAGCGTTTTAGCAGGGTTATTGGTGTTTTTTGACGGTTTTTCATTGTTTTTAAGCGTTTCAGCAGGGTTATTGGTGTTTTTTGACGGTTTTTCACTGTTTTTAAGCGTTTTAGCAGTGTTATTGGTGTTTTTTGACGGTTTTTCACTGTTTTTTAGCGTTTTAGCAGAGTTATTGGTGTTTTTTGACGGTTTTTCACTGTTTTTAAGCGTTTCAGCAGGGTTATTGGTGTTTTTTGACGGATTTTCACTGTTTTTAAGCGTTTTAGCAGGGTTATTGGTGTTTTTTGACGGTTTTTCACTGTTTTTAAGCGTTTTAGCAGGTTTATTGGTGTTTTTTGACGGTTTTTCACTGTTTTTAAGCGTTTTAGCAGGGTTATTGATGTTTCTTGACGGTTTTTCACTGTTTTCAAGCGTTTTAGCAGGGTTATTGGTATTTTTTGACGGTTTTTCACTGTTTTTAAGCGTTTTAGCAGGGTTATTGGTGTTTTTTGACGGTTTTTCACTGTTTTTGAGCGTTTTAGCAGGGTTATTGGTGTTTTTTGACGGTTTTTCACTGTTTTTAAGCGTTTCAGCAGGGTTATTGGTGTTTTTTGACGGTTTTTCACTGTTTTTAAGCGTTTTAGCAGGGTTATTGGTGTTTTTTGACGGTTTTTCACTGTTTTTAAGCGTTTCAGCAGGGTTATTGGTGTTTTTTGACGGTTTTCACTGTTTTTAAGCGTTTTAGCAGGGTTATTGGTGTTTTTTGACGGTTTTTCACTGTTTTTAAGCGTTTCAGCAGGGTTATTGGTGTTTTTTGACGGTTTTTCCACTGTTTTTAAGCGTTTTAGCAGTGTTTTTGGTGTTTTTTGACGGTTTTCCACTATTTTTAAGTGTTTCAGCAGGGTTATGGTGTTTTTTGACGGTTTTTCACTTTTTTTAAGCGTTTCAGCAGGGTTATTGGTGTTTTTTGACGGTTTTCCACTGTTTTTAAGCGTTTTAGCAGGGTTATTGGTGTTTTTTGACGGTTTTTCACTGTTTTTAAGCGTTTCAGCACGGTTATTGGTGTTTTTTGACGGATTTTCACTGTTTTTAAGCGTTTTAGCAGGGTTATTGGTGTTTTTTGACGGTTTTACAAAGTTTTTTAGCGTTTTAGCAGAGTTATTGGTGTTTTTTGACGGTTTTTCACTGTATTTAAGCGTTTCAGCAGGGTTATTGGTGTTTTTTGACGGATTTTCACTGTTTTTAAGCGTTTTAGCAGGGTTATTGGTGTTTTTTGACGGTTTTTCACTGTTTTTAAGCGTTTTAGCAGGTTTATTGGTGTTTTTTGACGGTTTTTCACTGTTTTTAAGCGTTTTAGCAGGGTTATTGATGTTTCTTGACGGTTTTTCACTGTTTTTAAGCGTTTTAGCAGGGTTATTGGTATTTTTTGACGGTTTTTCACTGTTTTTAAGCGTTTTAGCAGGGTTATTGGTGTTTTTTGACGGTTTTTCACTGTTTTTAAGCGTTTTAGCATGGTTATTGGTGTTTTTTGACGGTTTTTCACTGTTTTCAAGCGTTTCAGCAGGGTTATTGGTGTTTTTTGACGGTTTTTCACTGTTTTTAAGCGTTTTAGCAGGGTTATTGGTGTTTTTTGACGGTTTTTCACTGTTTTTAAGCGTTTCAGCAGGGTTATTGGTGTTTTTTGACGGTTTTTCACTGTTTTTAAGCGTTTTAGCAGGGTTATTGGTGTTTTTTGACGGTTTTTCACTGTTTTTAAGCGTTTTAGCAGGATTATTGGTGTTTTTTGACGGTTTTTCACTGTTTTTAAGCGTTTCAGCAGGGTTATTGGTGTTTTTTGACGGTTTTTCACTGTTTTTAAGCGTTTCAGCAGGGTTATTGGTGTTTTTTGACGGATTTTCACTGTTTTTAAGCGTTTTAGCAGGGTTATTGGTGTTTTTTGACGGTTTTTCACTGTTTTTAAGCGTTTTAGCAGGGTTATTGGTGTTTTTTGACGGTTTTCCACTGTTTTTAAGCGTTTCAGCAGGGTTATTGGTGTTTTTTGACGGATTTTCACTGTTTTTAAGCGTTTTAGCAGGCTTATTGGTGTTTTTTGACGGTTTTTCACTGTTTTTAAGCGTTTCAGCAGGGTTATTGGTGTTTTTTGACGGATTTTCACTGTTTTTAAGCGTTTTAGCAGGGTTATTGGTGTTTTTTGACGGTTTTTCACTGTTTTTAAGCGTTTTAGCAGGTTTATTGGTGTCTTTTGACGGTTTTTCACTGTTTTAAGCGTTTTAGCAGGGTTAATGGTGTTTCTTGACGGTTTTTCACTGTTTTTAAGCGTTTTAGCAGGGTTATTGGTGTTTTTTGACGGTTTTTCACTGTTTTTAAGCGTTTTAGCAGGGTTATTGGTGTTTTTTGACGGTTTTTCACTGTTTTTAAGCGTTTTAGCAGGGTTATTGGTGTTTTTTGACGGTTTTTCACTGTTTTTAAGCGTTTTAGCAGGGTTTTTGGTGTTTTTTGACGGTTTTTCACTGTTTTTAAGCGTTTTAGCAGGATTATTGGTGTTTTTTGACGCTTTTTCACTGTTTTTAAGCGTTTTAGCAGGGTTATTGGTGTTTTTTGACGGTTTTTCACTGTTTTTAAGCGTTTTAGCAGGGTTACTGGTGTTTTTTGACGGTTTTTCACTGTTTTTAAGCGTTTTAGCAGGGTTATTGGTGTTTTTTGACGGTTTTTAACTGTTTTTAAGCGTTTTAGCAGAGTTATTGGTGTTTTTTGACCGTTTTTCACTGTTTTTAAGCGTTTTAGCAGAGTTATTGGTGTTTTTTGACGGTTTTTCACTGTTTTTAAGCGTTTTAGCAGGGTTATTGGTGTTTTTTGACGGTTTTCCACTGTTTTTAGGCGTTTTAGCAGGGTTATTAGTGTTTTTTGACGGTTTTTCACTGTTTTTAAGCGTTTTAGCAGAGTTATTGGTGTTTTTTGACGGTTTTTCACTGGTGTTTTTTGACTGTTTTTCACTGTTTTTAAGCGTTTTAGCAGGGTTATTGTTGTTTTTTGACGGTTTAAAACTGTTTTTAAGCGTTTTAGCAGGGTTATTGTTGTTTTTTGACGGTTTTTCACTGTTTTTAAGCGTTTTAGCAGAGTTATTGGTGTTTTTTGACGGTTTTTCACTGTTTTTAAGCGTTTTAGCAGGGTTACTGGTGTTTTTTGACGGTTTTTCACTGTTTTTAAGCGTTTTAGCAGGGTTATTGGTGTTTTTTGACGGTTTTTAACTGTTTTTAAGCGTTTTAGCAGAGTTATTGGTGTTTTTTGACCGTTTTTCACTGTTTTTAAGCGTTTTAGCAGAGTTATTGGTGTTTTTTGACGGTTTTTCACTGTTTTTAAGCGTTTTAGCAGGGTTATTGGTGTTTTTTGACGGTTTTTCACTGTTTTTAGGCGTTTTAGCAGGGTTATTGGTGTTTTTTGACGGTTTTTCACTGTTTTTAAGCGTTTTAGCAGGGTTATTGTTGTTTTTTGACGGTTTTTCAATGTTTTTAAGCGTTTTAGCAGAGTTATTGGTGTTTTTTGACGGTTTTTCACTGTTTTTAAGCGTTTCAGCAGGGTTATTGGTATTTTTTGACGGTTTTTCACTGTTTTTAAGCGTTTTAGCAGGGTTATTGGTGTTTTTTGACGGTTTTTCACTGTTTTTAAGCGTTTTAGCAGGGTTATTGGTGTTTTTTGACGGTTTTTCACTGTTTTTAAGCGTTTTAGCAGGATTATTGGTGTTTTTTGACGGTTTTTCACTGTTTTTAAGCGTTTCAGCAGGGTTATTGGTGTTTTTTGACGGTTTTTCACTGTTTTTAAGCGTTTCAGCAGGGTTATTGGTGTTTTTTGAAGGTTTTTCACTGTTTTTAAGCGTTTTAGCAGGGTTATTGGTGTTTTTTGACGGTTTTCCACTGTTTTTAAGCGTTTCAGCAGGGTTATTGGTGTTTTTTGACGGATTTTCACTGTTTTTAAGCGTTTTAGCAGGGTTATTGGTGTTTTTTGACGGTTTTTCACTGTTTTTAAGCGTTTCAGCAGGGTTATTGGTGTTTTTTGACGGATTTTCACTGTTTTTAAGCGTTTTAGCAGGGTTATTGGTGTTTTTTGACGGTTTTTCACTGTTTTTAAGCGTTTTAGCAGGTTTATTGGTGTCTTTTGACGGTTTTTCACTGTTTTAAGCGTTTTAGCAGGGTTATTGGTGTTTCTTGACGGTTTTTCACTGTTTTTAAGCGTTTTAGCAGGGTTATTGGTGTTTTTTGACGGTTTTTCACTGTTTTTAAGCGTTTTAGCAGGGTTATTGGTGTTTTTTGACGGTTTTTCACTGTTTTTAAGCGTTTTAGCAGGGTTATTGGTGTTTTTTGACGGTTTTTCACTGTTTTTAAGCGTTTTAGCAGGATTATTGGTGTTTTTTGACGGTTTTTCACTGTTTTTAAGCGTTTTAGCAGGGTTATTGGTGTTTTTTGACGGTTTTTCACTGTTTTTAAGCGTTTTAGCAGGGTTTTTGGTGTTTTTTGACGGTTTTTCACTGTTTTTAAGCGTTTTAGCAGGATTATTGGTGTTTTTTGACGCTTTTTCACTGTTTTTAAGCGTTTTAGCAGGGTTATTGGTGTTTTTTGACGGTTTTTCACTGTTTTTAAGCGTTTTAGCAGAGTTATTGGTGTTTTTTGACGGTTTTTCACTGTTTTTAGGCGTTTTAGCAGGGTTACTGGTGTTTTTTGACGGTTTTTCACTGTTTTTAAGCGTTTTAGCAGGGTTATTGGTGTTTTTTGACGGTTTTTAACTGTTTTTAAGCGTTTTAGCAGGGTTACTGGTGTTTTTTGACGGTTTTTCACTGTTTTTAAGCGTTTTAGCAGGGTTATTGGTGTTTTTTGACGGTTTTTAACTGTTTTTAAGCGTTTTAGCAGAGTTATTGGTGTTTTTTGACCGTTTTTCACTGTTTTTAAGCGTTTTAGCAGAGTTATTGGTGTTTTTTGACGGTTTTTCACTGTTTTTAAGCGTTTTAGCAGGGTTATTGGTGTTTTTTGACGGTTTTTCACTGTTTTTAGGCGTTTTAGCAGGGTTATTAGTGTTTTTTGACGGTTTTTCACTGTTTTTAAGCGTTTTAGCAGAGTTATTGGTGTTTTTTGACGGTTTTTCACTGGTGTTTTTTGACTGTTTTTCACTGTTTTTAAGCGTTTTAGCAGGGTTATTGTTGTTTTTTGACGGTTTAAAACTGTTTTTAAGCGTTTTAGCAGGGTTATTGTTGTTTTTTGACGGTTTTTCACTGTTTTTAAGCGTTTTAGCAGAGTTATTGGTGTTTTTTGACGGTTTTCCACTATTTTTAAGTGTTTCAGCAGGGTTATGGTGTTTTTTGACGGTTTTTCACTTTTTTTAAGCGTTTCAGCAGGGTTATTGGTGTTTTTTGACGGTTTTCCACTGTTTTTAAGCGTTTTAGCAGGGTTATTGGTGTTTTTTGACGGTTTTTCACTGTTTTTAAGCGTTTCAGCACGGTTATTGGTGTTTTTTGACGGATTTTCACTGTTTTTAAGCGTTTTAGCAGGGTTATTGGTGTTTTTTGACGGTTTTACAAAGTTTTTTAGCGTTTTAGCAGAGTTATTGGTGTTTTTTGACGGTTTTTCACTGTATTTAAGCGTTTCAGCAGGGTTATTGGTGTTTTTTGACGGATTTTCACTGTTTTTAAGCGTTTTAGCAGGGTTATTGGTGTTTTTTGACGGTTTTTCACTGTTTTTAAGCGTTTTAGCAGGTTTATTGGTGTTTTTTGACGGTTTTTCACTGTTTTTAAGCGTTTTAGCAGGGTTATTGATGTTTCTTGACGGTTTTTCACTGTTTTTAAGCGTTTTAGCAGGGTTATTGGTATTTTTTGACGGTTTTTCACTGTTTTTAAGCGTTTTAGCAGGGTTATTGGTGTTTTTTGACGGTTTTTCACTGTTTTTAAGCGTTTTAGCATGGTTATTGGTGTTTTTTGACGGTTTTTCACTGTTTTCAAGCGTTTCAGCAGGGTTATTGGTGTTTTTTGACGGTTTTTCACTGTTTTTAAGCGTTTTAGCAGGGTTATTGGTGTTTTTTGACGGTTTTTCACTGTTTTTAAGCGTTTCAGCAGGGTTATTGGTGTTTTTTGACGGTTTTTCACTGTTTTTAAGCGTTTTAGCAGGGTTATTGGTGTTTTTTGACGGTTTTTCACTGTTTTTAAGCGTTTTAGCAGGATTATTGGTGTTTTTTGACGGTTTTTCACTGTTTTTAAGCGTTTCAGCAGGGTTATTGGTGTTTTTTGACGGTTTTTCACTGTTTTTAAGCGTTTCAGCAGGGTTATTGGTGTTTTTTGAAGGTTTTTCACTGTTTATAAGCGTTTTAGCAGGGTTATTGGTGTTTTTTGACGGTTTTCCACTGTTTTTAAGCGTTTCAGCAGGGTTATTGGTGTTTTTTGACGGATTTTCACTGTTTTTAAGCGTTTTAGCAGGCTTATTGGTGTTTTTTGACGGTTTTTCACTGTTTTTAAGCGTTTCAGCAGGGTTATTGGTGTTTTTTGACGGATTTTCACTGTTTTTAAGCGTTTTAGCAGGGTTATTGGTGTTTTTTGACGGTTTTTCACTGTTTTTAAGCGTTTTAGCAGGTTTATTGGTGTCTTTTGACGGTTTTTCACTGTTTTAAGCGTTTTAGCAGGGTTAATGGTGTTTCTTGACGGTTTTTCACTGTTTTTAAGCGTTTTAGCAGGGTTATTGGTGTTTTTTGACGGTTTTTCACTGTTTTTAAGCGTTTTAGCAGGGTTATTGGTGTTTTTTGACGGTTTTTCACTGTTTTTAAGCGTTTTAGCAGGGTTATTGGTGTTTTTTGACGGTTTTTCACTGTTTTTAAGCGTTTTAGCAGGGTTTTTGGTGTTTTTTGACGGTTTTTCACTGTTTTTAAGCGTTTTAGCAGGATTATTGGTGTTTTTTGACGCTTTTTCACTGTTTTTAAGCGTTTTAGCAGGGTTATTGGTGTTTTTTGACGGTTTTTCACTGTTTTTAAGCGTTTTAGCAGGGTTACTGGTGTTTTTTGACGGTTTTTCACTGTTTTTAAGCGTTTTAGCAGGGTTATTGGTGTTTTTTGACGGTTTTTAACTGTTTTTAAGCGTTTTAGCAGAGTTATTGGTGTTTTTTGACCGTTTTTCACTGTTTTTAAGCGTTTTAGCAGAGTTATTGGTGTTTTTTGACGGTTTTTCACTGTTTTTAAGCGTTTTAGCAGGGTTATTGGTGTTTTTTGACGGTTTTCCACTGTTTTTAGGCGTTTTAGCAGGGTTATTAGTGTTTTTTGACGGTTTTTCACTGTTTTTAAGCGTTTTAGCAGAGTTATTGGTGTTTTTTGACGGTTTTTCACTGGTGTTTTTTGACTGTTTTTCACTGTTTTTAAGCGTTTTAGCAGGGTTATTGTTGTTTTTTGACGGTTTAAAACTGTTTTTAAGCGTTTTAGCAGGGTTATTGTTGTTTTTTGACGGTTTTTCACTGTTTTTAAGCGTTTTAGCAGAGTTATTGGTGTTTTTTGACGGTTTTTCACTGTTTTTAAGCGTTTTAGCAGGGTTACTGGTGTTTTTTGACGGTTTTTCACTGTTTTTAAGCGTTTTAGCAGGGTTATTGGTGTTTTTTGACGGTTTTTAACTGTTTTTAAGCGTTTTAGCAGAGTTATTGGTGTTTTTTGACCGTTTTTCACTGTTTTTAAGCGTTTTAGCAGAGTTATTGGTGTTTTTTGACGGTTTTTCACTGTTTTTAAGCGTTTTAGCAGGGTTATTGGTGTTTTTTGACGGTTTTTCACTGTTTTTAGGCGTTTTAGCAGGGTTATTGGTGTTTTTTGACGGTTTTTCACTGTTTTTAAGCGTTTTAGCAGGGTTATTGTTGTTTTTTGACGGTTTTTCAATGTTTTTAAGCGTTTTAGCAGAGTTATTGGTGTTTTTTGACGGTTTTTCACTGTTTTTAAGCGTTTCAGCAGGGTTATTGGTATTTTTTGACGGTTTTTCACTGTTTTTAAGCGTTTTAGCAGGGTTATTGGTGTTTTTTGACGGTTTTTCACTGTTTTTAAGCGTTTTAGCAGGGTTATTGGTGTTTTTTGACGGTTTTTCACTGTTTTTAAGCGTTTTAGCAGGATTATTGGTGTTTTTTGACGGTTTTTCACTGTTTTTAAGCGTTTCAGCAGGGTTATTGGTGTTTTTTGACGGTTTTTCACTGTTTTTAAGCGTTTCAGCAGGGTTATTGGTGTTTTTTGAAGGTTTTTCACTGTTTTTAAGCGTTTTAGCAGGGTTATTGGTGTTTTTTGACGGTTTTCCACTGTTTTTAAGCGTTTCAGCAGGGTTATTGGTGTTTTTTGACGGATTTTCACTGTTTTTAAGCGTTTTAGCAGGGTTATTGGTGTTTTTTGACGGTTTTTCACTGTTTTTAAGCGTTTCAGCAGGGTTATTGGTGTTTTTTGACGGATTTTCACTGTTTTTAAGCGTTTTAGCAGGGTTATTGGTGTTTTTTGACGGTTTTTCACTGTTTTTAAGCGTTTTAGCAGGTTTATTGGTGTCTTTTGACGGTTTTTCACTGTTTTAAGCGTTTTAGCAGGGTTATTGGTGTTTCTTGACGGTTTTTCACTGTTTTTAAGCGTTTTAGCAGGGTTATTGGTGTTTTTTGACGGTTTTTCACTGTTTTTAAGCGTTTTAGCAGGGTTATTGGTGTTTTTTGACGGTTTTTCACTGTTTTTAAGCGTTTTAGCAGGGTTATTGGTGTTTTTTGACGGTTTTTCACTGTTTTTAAGCGTTTTAGCAGGATTATTGGTGTTTTTTGACGGTTTTTCACTGTTTTTAAGCGTTTTAGCAGGGTTATTGGTGTTTTTTGACGGTTTTTCACTGTTTTTAAGCGTTTTAGCAGGGTTTTTGGTGTTTTTTGACGGTTTTTCACTGTTTTTAAGCGTTTTAGCAGGATTATTGGTGTTTTTTGACGCTTTTTCACTGTTTTTAAGCGTTTTAGCAGGGTTATTGGTGTTTTTTGACGGTTTTTCACTGTTTTTAAGCGTTTTAGCAGAGTTATTGGTGTTTTTTGACGGTTTTTCACTGTTTTTAGGCGTTTTAGCAGGGTTACTGGTGTTTTTTGACGGTTTTTCACTGTTTTTAAGCGTTTTAGCAGGGTTATTGGTGTTTTTTGACGGTTTTTAACTGTTTTTAAGCGTTTTAGCAGGGTTACTGGTGTTTTTTGACGGTTTTTCACTGTTTTTAAGCGTTTTAGCAGGGTTATTGGTGTTTTTTGACGGTTTTTAACTGTTTTTAAGCGTTTTAGCAGAGTTATTGGTGTTTTTTGACCGTTTTTCACTGTTTTTAAGCGTTTTAGCAGAGTTATTGGTGTTTTTTGACGGTTTTTCACTGTTTTTAAGCGTTTTAGCAGGGTTATTGGTGTTTTTTGACGGTTTTTCACTGTTTTTAGGCGTTTTAGCAGGGTTATTAGTGTTTTTTGACGGTTTTTCACTGTTTTTAAGCGTTTTAGCAGAGTTATTGGTGTTTTTTGACGGTTTTTCACTGGTGTTTTTTGACTGTTTTTCACTGTTTTTAAGCGTTTTAGCAGGGTTATTGTTGTTTTTTGACGGTTTAAAACTGTTTTTAAGCGTTTTAGCAGGGTTATTGTTGTTTTTTGACGGTTTTTCACTGTTTTTAAGCGTTTTAGCAGAGTTATTGGTGTTTTTTGACGGTTTTTCACTGTTTTTAAGCGTTTTAGCAGGGTTACTGGTGTTTTTTGACGGTTTTTCACTGTTTTTAAGCGTTTTAGCAGGGTTATTGGTGTTTTTTGACGGTTTTTAACTGTTTTTAAGCGTTTTAGCAGAGTTATTGGTGTTTTTTGACCGTTTTTCACTGTTTTTAAGCGTTTTAGCAGAGTTATTGGTGTTTTTTGACGGTTTTTCACTGTTTTTAAGCGTTTTAGCAGGGTTATTGGTGTTTTTTGACGGTTTTTCACTGTTTTTAGGCGTTTGAGCAGGGTTATTGGTGTTTTTTGCCGGTTTTTAACTGTTTTTAAGCGTTTTAGCAGGGTTATTGTTGTTTTTTGACGGTTTTTCAATGTTTTTAAGCGTTTTAGCAGAGTTATTGGTGTTTTTTGACGGTTTTTCACTGTTTTTAAGCGTTTCAGCAGGGTTATTGGTATTTTTTGACGGTTTTTCACTGTTTTTAAGCGTTTAAGCAGGGTTATTGATGTTTCTTGACGGTTTTTCACTGTTTTTAAGCGTTTCAGCAGGGTTATTGGTGTTTTTTGACGGTTTTTCACTGTTTTTAAGCGTTTCAGCAGGGTTATTGGTGTTTTTTGAAGGTTTTTCACTGTTTTTAAGCGTTTTAGCAGGGTTATTGGTGTTTTTTGACGGTTTTTCACTGTTTTTAAGCGTTTCAGCAGGGTTATTGGTGTTTTTTGACGGATTTTCACTGTTTTTAAGCGTTTCAGCAGGGTTATTGGTGTTTTTTGACGGATTTTCACTGTTTTTAAGCGTTTTAGCAGGGTTATTGGTGTTTTTTGACGGTTTTTCACTGTTTTTAAGCGTTTTAGCAGGTTTATTGGTGTCTTTTGACGGTTTTTCACTGTTTTTAAGCGTTTTAGCAGGATTATTGGTGTTTTTTGACGCTTTTTCACTGTTTTTAAGCGTTTTAGCAGGGTTATTGGTGTTTTTTGACGGTTTTTCACTGTTTTTAAGCGTTTTAGCAGGGTTATTGTTGTTTTTTGACGGTTTTTCAATGTTTTTAAGCGTTTTAGCAGAGTTATTGGTGTTTTTTGACGGTTTTTCACTGTTTTTAAGCGTTTCAGCAGGGTTATTGGTGTTTTTTGACGGTTTTTAACTGTTTTTAAGCGTTTTAGCAGGGTTACTGGTGTTTTTTGACGGTTTTTCACTGTTTTTAAGCGTTTTAGCAGGGTTATTGGTGTTTTTTGACGGTTTTTAACTGTTTTTAAGCGTTTTAGCAGAGTTATTGGTGTTTTTTGACCGTTTTTCACTGTTTTTAAGCGTTTTAGCAGAGTTATTGGTGTTTTTTGACGGTTTTTCACTGTTTTTAAGCGTTTTAGCAGGGTTATTGGTGTTTTTTGACGGTTTTTCACTGTTTTTAGGCGTTTTAGCAGGGTTATTAGTGTTTTTTGACGGTTTTTCACTGTTTTTAAGCGTTTTAGCAGAGTTATTGGTGTTTTTTGACGGTTTTTCACTGGTGTTTTTTGACTGTTTTTCACTGTTTTTAAGCGTTTTAGCAGGGTTATTGTTGTTTTTTGACGGTTTAAAACTGTTTTTAAGCGTTTTAGCAGGGTTATTGTTGTTTTTTGACGGTTTTTCACTGTTTTTAAGCGTTTTAGCAGAGTTATTGGTGTTTTTTGACGGTTTTTCACTGTTTTTAAGCGTTTTAGCAGGGTTACTGGTGTTTTTTGACGGTTTTTCACTGTTTTTAAGCGTTTTAGCAGGGTTATTGGTGTTTTTTGACGGTTTTTAACTGTTTTTAAGCGTTTTAGCAGAGTTATTGGTGTTTTTTGACCGTTTTTCACTGTTTTTAAGCGTTTTAGCAGAGTTATTGGTGTTTTTTGACGGTTTTTCACTGTTTTTAAGCGTTTTAGCAGGGTTATTGGTGTTTTTTGACGGTTTTTCACTGTTTTTAGGCGTTTGAGCAGGGTTATTGGTGTTTTTTGCCGGTTTTTAACTGTTTTTAAGCGTTTTAGCAGGGTTATTGTTGTTTTTTGACGGTTTTTCAATGTTTTTAAGCGTTTTAGCAGAGTTATTGGTGTTTTTTGACGGTTTTTCACTGTTTTTAAGCGTTTCAGCAGGGTTATTGGTATTTTTTGACGGTTTTTCACTGTTTTTAAGCGTTTAAGCAGGGTTATTGATGTTTCTTGACGGTTTTTCACTGTTTTTAAGCGTTTCAGCAGGGTTATTGGTGTTTTTTGACGGTTTTTCACTGTTTTTAAGCGTTTCAGCAGGGTTATTGGTGTTTTTTGAAGGTTTTTCACTGTTTTTAAGCGTTTTAGCAGGGTTATTGGTGTTTTTTGACGGTTTTTCACTGTTTTTAAGCGTTTCAGCAGGGTTATTGGTGTTTTTTGACGGATTTTCACTGTTTTTAAGCGTTTCAGCAGGGTTATTGGTGTTTTTTGACGGATTTTCACTGTTTTTAAGCGTTTTAGCAGGGTTATTGGTGTTTTTTGACGGTTTTTCACTGTTTTTAAGCGTTTTAGCAGGTTTATTGGTGTCTTTTGACGGTTTTTCACTGTTTTAAGCGTTTTAGCAGGGTTATTGGTGTTTCTTGACGGTTTTTCACTGTTTTTAAGCGTTTTAGCAGGGTTATTGGTGTTTTTTGACGGTTTTTCACAGTTTTTAAGCGTTTTAGCAGGGTTATTGGTGTTTTTTGACGGTTTTTCACTGTTTTTAAGCGTTTTAGCAGGTTTATTGGTGTCTTTTGACGGTTTTTCACTGTTTTAAGCGTTTTAGCAGGGTTATTGGTGTTTTTTGAAGGTTTTTCACTGTTTATAAGCGTTTTAGCAGGGTTATTGGTGTTTTTTGACGGTTTTCCACTGTTTTTAAGCGTTTCAGCAGGGTTATTGGTGTTTTTTGACGGATTTTCACTGTTTTTAAGCGTTTTAGCAGGCTTATTGGTGTTTTTTGACGGTTTTTCACTGTTTTTAAGCGTTTCAGCAGGGTTATTGGTGTTTTTTGACGGATTTTCACTGTTTTTAAGCGTTTTAGCAGGGTTATTGGTGTTTTTTGACGGTTTTTCACTGTTTTTAAGCGTTTTAGCAGGTTTATTGGTGTCTTTTGACGGTTTTTCACTGTTTTAAGCGTTTTAGCAGGGTTAATGGTGTTTCTTGACGGTTTTTCACTGTTTTTAAGCGTTTTAGCAGGGTTATTGGTGTTTTTTGACGGTTTTTCACTGTTTTTAAGCGTTTTAGCAGGGTTATTGGTGTTTTTTGACGGTTTTTCACTGTTTTTAAGCGTTTTAGCAGGGTTATTGGTGTTTTTTGACGGTTTTTCACTGTTTTTAAGCGTTTTAGCAGGGTTTTTGGTGTTTTTTGACGGTTTTTCACTGTTTTTAAGCGTTTTAGCAGGATTATTGGTGTTTTTTGACGCTTTTTCACTGTTTTTAAGCGTTTTAGCAGGGTTATTGGTGTTTTTTGACGGTTTTTCACTGTTTTTAAGCGTTTTAGCAGGGTTACTGGTGTTTTTTGACGGTTTTTCACTGTTTTTAAGCGTTTTAGCAGGGTTATTGGTGTTTTTTGACGGTTTTTAACTGTTTTTAAGCGTTTTAGCAGAGTTATTGGTGTTTTTTGACCGTTTTTCACTGTTTTTAAGCGTTTTAGCAGAGTTATTGGTGTTTTTTGACGGTTTTTCACTGTTTTTAAGCGTTTTAGCAGGGTTATTGGTGTTTTTTGACGGTTTTCCACTGTTTTTAGGCGTTTTAGCAGGGTTATTAGTGTTTTTTGACGGTTTTTCACTGTTTTTAAGCGTTTTAGCAGAGTTATTGGTGTTTTTTGACGGTTTTTCACTGGTGTTTTTTGACTGTTTTTCACTGTTTTTAAGCGTTTTAGCAGGGTTATTGTTGTTTTTTGACGGTTTAAAACTGTTTTTAAGCGTTTTAGCAGGGTTATTGTTGTTTTTTGACGGTTTTTCACTGTTTTTAAGCGTTTTAGCAGAGTTATTGGTGTTTTTTGACGGTTTTTCACTGTTTTTAAGCGTTTTAGCAGGGTTACTGGTGTTTTTTGACGGTTTTTCACTGTTTTTAAGCGTTTTAGCAGGGTTATTGGTGTTTTTTGACGGTTTTTAACTGTTTTTAAGCGTTTTAGCAGAGTTATTGGTGTTTTTTGACCGTTTTTCACTGTTTTTAAGCGTTTTAGCAGAGTTATTGGTGTTTTTTGACGGTTTTTCACTGTTTTTAAGCGTTTTAGCAGGGTTATTGGTGTTTTTTGACGGTTTTTCACTGTTTTTAGGCGTTTTAGCAGGGTTATTGGTGTTTTTTGACGGTTTTTCACTGTTTTTAAGCGTTTTAGCAGGGTTATTGTTGTTTTTTGACGGTTTTTCAATGTTTTTAAGCGTTTTAGCAGAGTTATTGGTGTTTTTTGACGGTTTTTCACTGTTTTTAAGCGTTTCAGCAGGGTTATTGGTATTTTTTGACGGTTTTTCACTGTTTTTAAGCGTTTTAGCAGGGTTATTGGTGTTTTTTGACGGTTTTTCACTGTTTTTAAGCGTTTTAGCAGGGTTATTGGTGTTTTTTGACGGTTTTTCACTGTTTTTAAGCGTTTTAGCAGGATTATTGGTGTTTTTTGACGGTTTTTCACTGTTTTTAAGCGTTTCAGCAGGGTTATTGGTGTTTTTTGACGGTTTTTCACTGTTTTTAAGCGTTTCAGCAGGGTTATTGGTGTTTTTTGAAGGTTTTTCACTGTTTTTAAGCGTTTTAGCAGGGTTATTGGTGTTTTTTGACGGTTTTCCACTGTTTTTAAGCGTTTCAGCAGGGTTATTGGTGTTTTTTGACGGATTTTCACTGTTTTTAAGCGTTTTAGCAGGGTTATTGGTGTTTTTTGACGGTTTTTCACTGTTTTTAAGCGTTTCAGCAGGGTTATTGGTGTTTTTTGACGGATTTTCACTGTTTTTAAGCGTTTTAGCAGGGTTATTGGTGTTTTTTGACGGTTTTTCACTGTTTTTAAGCGTTTTAGCAGGTTTATTGGTGTCTTTTGACGGTTTTTCACTGTTTTAAGCGTTTTAGCAGGGTTATTGGTGTTTCTTGACGGTTTTTCACTGTTTTTAAGCGTTTTAGCAGGGTTATTGGTGTTTTTTGACGGTTTTTCACTGTTTTTAAGCGTTTTAGCAGGGTTATTGGTGTTTTTTGACGGTTTTTCACTGTTTTTAAGCGTTTTAGCAGGGTTATTGGTGTTTTTTGACGGTTTTTCACTGTTTTTAAGCGTTTTAGCAGGATTATTGGTGTTTTTTGACGGTTTTTCACTGTTTTTAAGCGTTTTAGCAGGGTTATTGGTGTTTTTTGACGGTTTTTCACTGTTTTTAAGCGTTTTAGCAGGGTTTTTGGTGTTTTTTGACGGTTTTTCACTGTTTTTAAGCGTTTTAGCAGGATTATTGGTGTTTTTTGACGCTTTTTCACTGTTTTTAAGCGTTTTAGCAGGGTTATTGGTGTTTTTTGACGGTTTTTCACTGTTTTTAAGCGTTTTAGCAGAGTTATTGGTGTTTTTTGACGGTTTTTCACTGTTTTTAGGCGTTTTAGCAGGGTTACTGGTGTTTTTTGACGGTTTTTCACTGTTTTTAAGCGTTTTAGCAGGGTTATTGGTGTTTTTTGACGGTTTTTAACTGTTTTTAAGCGTTTTAGCAGGGTTACTGGTGTTTTTTGACGGTTTTTCACTGTTTTTAAGCGTTTTAGCAGGGTTATTGGTGTTTTTTGACGGTTTTTAACTGTTTTTAAGCGTTTTAGCAGAGTTATTGGTGTTTTTTGACCGTTTTTCACTGTTTTTAAGCGTTTTAGCAGAGTTATTGGTGTTTTTTGACGGTTTTTCACTGTTTTTAAGCGTTTTAGCAGGGTTATTGGTGTTTTTTGACGGTTTTTCACTGTTTTTAGGCGTTTTAGCAGGGTTATTAGTGTTTTTTGACGGTTTTTCACTGTTTTTAAGCGTTTTAGCAGAGTTATTGGTGTTTTTTGACGGTTTTTCACTGGTGTTTTTTGACTGTTTTTCACTGTTTTTAAGCGTTTTAGCAGGGTTATTGTTGTTTTTTGACGGTTTAAAACTGTTTTTAAGCGTTTTAGCAGGGTTATTGTTGTTTTTTGACGGTTTTTCACTGTTTTTAAGCGTTTTAGCAGAGTTATTGGTGTTTTTTGACGGTTTTTCACTGTTTTTAAGCGTTTTAGAAGGGTTACTGGTGTTTTTTGACGGTTTTTCACTGTTTTTAAGCGTTTTAGCAGGGTTATTGGTGTTTTTTGACGGTTTTTAACTGTTTTTAAGCGTTTTAGCAGAGTTATTGGTGTTTTTTGACCGTTTTTCACTGTTTTTAAGCGTTTTAGCAGAGTTATTGGTGTTTTTTGACGGTTTTTCACTGTTTTTAAGCGTTTTAGCAGGGTTATTGGTGTTTTTTGACGGTTTTTCACTGTTTTTAGGCGTTTTAGCAGGGTTATTGGTGTTTTTTGCCGGTTTTTAACTGTTTTTAAGCGTTTTAGCAGGGTTATTGTTGTTTTTTGACGGTTTTTCAATGTTTTTAAGCGTTTTAGCAGAGTTATTGGTGTTTTTTGACGGTTTTTCACTGTTTTTAAGCGTTTCAGCAGGGTTATTGGTATTTTTTGACGGTTTTTCACTGTTTTTAAGCGTTTAAGCAGGGTTATTGATGTTTCTTGACGGTTTTTCACTGTTTTTAAGCGTTTCAGCAGGGTTATTGGTGTTTTTTGACGGTTTTTCACTGTTTTTAAGCGTTTCAGCAGGGTTATTGGTGTTTTTTGAAGGTTTTTCACTGTTTTTAAGCGTTTTAGCAGGGTTATTGGTGTTTTTTGACGGTTTTTCACTGTTTTTAAGCGTTTCAGCAGGGTTATTGGTGTTTTTTGACGGTTTTTCACTGTTTTTAAGCGTTTCAGCAGGGTTATTGGTGTTTTTTGACGGATTTTCACTGTTTTTAAGCGTTTTAGCAGGGTTATTGGTGTTTTTTGACGGTTTTTCACTGTTTTTAAGCGTTTTAGCAGGTTTATTGGTGTCTTTTGACGGTTTTTCACTGTTTTAAGCGTTTTAGCAGGGTTATTGGTGTTTCTTGACGGTTTTTCACTGTTTTTAAGCGTTTTAGCAGGGTTATTGGTGTTTTTTGACGGTTTTTCACAGTTTTTAAGCGTTTTAGCAGGGTTATTGGTGTTTTTTGACGGTTTTTCACTGTTTTTAAGCGTTTTAGCAGGTTTATTGGTGTCTTTTGACGGTTTTTCACTGTTTTAAGCGTTTTAGCAGGGTTATTGGTGTTTCTTGACGGTTTTTCACTGTTTTTAAGCGTTTTAGCAGGGTTATTGGTGTTTTTTGACGGTTTTTCACTGTTTTTAAGCGTTTTAGCAGGGTTATTGGTGTTTTTTGACGGTTTTTCACTGTTTTTAAGCGTTTTAGCAGAGTTATTGGTGTTTTTTGACGGTTTTTCACTGTTTTTAAGCGTTTTAGCAGGGTTATTGGTGTTTTTTGACGGTTTTTCACTGTTTTTAGGCGTTTTAGCAGGGTTATTAGTGTTTTTTGACGGTTTTTCACTGTTTTTAAGCGTTTTAGCAGAGTTATTGGTGTTTTTTGACGGTTTTTCACTGGTGTTTTTTGACTGTTTTTCACTGTTTTTAAGCGTTTTAGCAGGGTTATTGTTGTTTTTTGACGGTTTAAAACTGTTTTTAAGCGTTTTAGCAGGGTTATTGTTGTTTTTTGACGGTTTTTCACTGTTTTTAAGCGTTTTAGCAGAGTTATTGGTGTTTTTTGACGGTTTTTCACTGTTTTTAAGCGTTTTAGAAGGGTTACTGGT